>NC_060141.1:174664223-174967253 GCF_021461385.2 Schistocerca piceifrons | reverse complement strand
ATTCTGCCAGAGTGGATTCTTAGTAAGAGTATTTTATTTTCTTCACTGGTTCGTTTAGTTATGGCGAAGCTGCCACACAAATGCTCATCTAGCCACAGTGGCACACATACATCATGAAGAGCTTTTAAATTCAGAGAATGCGAGTCTCAGGGACGCTGTAGGGAAGGGAGGGAGTAGAAAGAGGATGAGATGTACTGTTTCTTAAGGTTATATTCTAAACGAAGTGATAGATATTTTGTAGGACAAAAAAGGATATGATGAAAATATGGAGAGAGTGATTAAAAATGTCAGGTGTCATCTAACACAGCAAAAACATCTGAGGTGTGCAGAGCTTCAGCTATGATATTTTAGTTGTTACTGTTGTTCTTGTGGCTTACAGCACGAAGGCTGGTTTAACGCAGCACTCCACGCTAACTTATCCCATGCATGTGTTTTCTTACGTGCATAGTTGCTTCAACCTACATCCGTATGAATTTTTACAGCCACAGTTCCATCCTTTGGTTGGCTGATTTGGGGGAGAGGGCCAAACAGCGAGGTCATCGATCCCATCGTATTAGGGAAGAATGGGGAAGGAAAACGGCCGTGCCCTTTGAAAGGAACCATTCCTTCATTTGCCTGAAACGATTTAGGGAAATCACGATAAACATAAATCAGGATAGTAGGACGCGGGTTTGAACCCTCGTCCTCCCGAAGGCGAGTCTAGTGTGTTAACCACTCGTTCTGTTTCTTTCCGTTCATGTTTCCTTTGTACCTCAGGTTAGAGCATATCAACCAATCCCTTGTTTTTGTAAAACTGCTACATATTTCTTTTCTTCTCATTTCTGTTCAGCTCCTCTTCATTAGTTATAAGAGCTACGCACTTAATTATCAGTGTTCCTCTGTTCGCCACATATCAGATGCATCTATTCTCTTTTTGTGTGAGCTGTTTATTTCCACGATTTACTTTCTTACATGTCTACATTCCAGACATGTGCTTTCAGACAAAACTAGCTAACAAATTTGTTGTCCAGCAAACTTTTTTTTTCTCAGAAGAACTCTTCCTGCTGTTGTCGAATAATATATCCTTTTACATTGCCCGTGTCAGTTACTTTGCTATCAAAGAGCGAATTTCATCAACTACTATTTGTGCCTGACTTCCGAATCAAAGTATTTGTCTCAATTTGATTACAATCCATTACCTTCGTGTTACATCAGTTCGTATTCACTTTTAATCTCTTTTTAGAACATTTGCATTACATTCAGTTAATTTTCCAATTTGTTTGCCGTTTAACAAAATTATAATCTCATCAACAAACCTCCAACTGCTTACGTTTCCTACTCCCCGATCATTAATTTGATTTTAACATTTCTCCGTAGCTTCCGTCAGTTTACAAAAAAGATGATTCTCTATTCAAACTTTGTTTCTTCAAATGTATAACACATTTCGATAGACACCATTATGCCATCATCGAAGCTGTTATAAGACGAAAAAGAAACTTACAATATTTGACAAAGTGCTAGAACGAAGACTTGCTCAACTGAAGAAAGAGAAATAAGTTAAACATACCAAAAAACAAAATATATAATTATGTCAAATATTATATGATCGTACCGAGTACCACAAAATACTGGCAGTAGCAAAGTCATAAACGAGAAGAAGTTGTATATCCCCCACCAGAAAGCGTTCGTAATACGATAAAAGCGCACTCTACGTTAATAGAAGTAGCGCCTCTAACAAGTTCAAGCAGAACGTTGATTAAACTTCTCGCTAGATTAAAATTGTGTATAGGATCGACACTCGAACCCAGGACCTTTGCTTTCCCGAGTATGTGTTTTACCTACCGAGCTACCCAAACGCGACTCAGAATCACTCCTCATACCTTTGCTACCGATAGTAGCTTCAAGGAAACCCTCCTGCGAAACCTGCATGACTCGCACACCAGAAGAAAGGACACTTTGGAGACAAGGCTTAGCCACTGCCTGGAAGGATATTTCCAGACCGAAATTTTCACTCTTCAGCGGAAACTGCACCGATTAGCAGATGAGGTAAGTCCGGAAGTAAACTCGTGAAGACTCGGCATTCCTCATGACGATGGTTTTTAACAAGTGAAGGGGGTTGGGGGTGAGAACTTTGCCTAGCCACACCAAATGTTTTTCTGCGGTATCCTGTAACTCTCTATACCATATAACACGGCATGAAAAAGTGCAACTGAAAGGTTGTGAAATCGGTTTTATGGGTCCCTAATGATTTAAACAAATACAGCTACAGTGGGATATTGGATTTTTTGAAGTTAATAGTGTTAACACCTGTATTTAAAACCCTGTAGTACACTATAAATTGTCAATCAGTTCTGTGAAGACTGGATCTGAGTCTGCTTGGGTAGCCCATCGGTAGAGCTCCTGGCCGCGAACAGCAGAGGTCCCGAATTCGAAACTCCGTCCAGTAAACAGTTTTAATCTGCCAGGAAGTTCCATATCAGCGTACACCGCGCTGCAAAGTGAACAGAATTCATGGGTATCTTAAGTCCTTTAATTTATTGAATTGTCTCACGATATATCGTATAATGAGAGTGTGCTGAAACTACTTATCTATTCGAAGAAATATTATACAATCTAGAAAACCCATTGCAGCATAAACTGACCTGCAGTGTCAAGCTTTCGTTCATGTTTGCTCTGTGAACAGATTGATAGCAGAACTGGAGATTGGCTGCAAACCTTTCTCATTTCCTTCTGAACTACTAGTTCTCTTTCATATCCATCGATTCTTACAACTGCTGTCCGATTTCTTTACTAGTTGTAAAACACCTTTCACTATACTTATTTCATCCCTATTACATTCAGAATATAGGAGAGTGTACTACAGTCAACTCTAATACGGTACCTTATCTGAGTCACACAACGTGTCATAGAAGACGAATGACACTGAATGTGGCTTCCCTTCCCTTGCGATCGCTCGACTAAGGTGTCGTAAAATTAGTCTTATGATTCAAGGTTTCGGAGTTGACAACAGGGAAGTTAAGGCTGTTTTTGAGTGTATATCAGGTAAAGATTTTTGTGTTAGGATTTGTGTTAGCCTATATACATGCATTTTCGTGAGCTGAATGGTTCTCTTACTTAATCATATGCGGGCACCAGAGGTGTCTTTAGCATATCCGACACAGGGCTACGAAAAATATCTTAGTGACCCCCGCTAATGTCAGGCTCACCAGCTAATCTGTCAGTCTTCGCTTTTTATGGAGCCATAAGTCTTTCGACTAGGTAGATGTGACCTACCACTAAGACCTCTTCTGTTCCACACACACACACACCACAGAGGGGTCACTGGGAAACGATCACTGATCAATGTTACCCAAGGGAACCCCAAATGCCTAAGGCAATCGTGCGAGTTATATTCAAGATCATAACTCGAGAGTTATCACATGATACAGGATTAGTGGAAAACAGATCCCAAACTTTCAGCCAAAGGGAGCACAATAAAATGAAGGGGAACTCAGTGGAGCAATAAGAATCGAGCGCCCCCTCCTCCTCCATCTTGTCGTCCTTTATGATTAGTTCAGTTGGATGGACCTCGTCAAGTAGGTAAGAAATGGTAGTTGCTAGACTTTCAATTACCTAGTTTCAATCACTTTTCAAGGTGACCCAAAAAATGGTTCAAATGGTTCTGAGCACTATGGGATTTAGCATCTGAGGTCATCAGTCCCCTAGAACTTAGAACCTGTTAAACCTAACTAACCTAAGGACATCACATACATCCATGCCCGATGCAGGATTCGAAACTGCGACCGTAGCTGTCGCGCGGTTCCAGACTGAAGCGCCTAGATCCACCCGGCCACACCGGCCGGCCAAGGTCACACAATCACCCACTTCCCCCATCGAAAAATATTCTCGTACAGAAACTTTTATTGACTTTGCATATGCATGTAAGCACAAAGACAACTCTACTTTTGCTTGGTGTAGCCGGCCGGAGTGGCCGTGCGGTTCTGGGCGCTGCAGTCTGGAACCGAGCGACCGCAACGGTCGCAGGTTCGAATCCTGCCTCGGGCATGGATGTGTGTGATGTCCTTAGGTTAGTTAGGTTTAATTAGTTCTAAGTTCTAGGCGACTGATGACCTCAGAATTTAAGTCGCATAGTGCTCACAGCTTTTTTTTTTTTTTTTGCTTGGTGTAGTTTTAATGACATCCGGCCTATTTTTAACCTATAACTTAAATCCACATCTATATCAAATATTTTCTCACGATACGTGCGTGTCCAAAGGAACTTTGCATCGTATTCGGAATAACACAGGCACAGAAATATCGTATTCATCGGCGACACCGGGCAAGAGACTTTTGAGTAAAATGTCTCACCTGTACGGAAATATACACAATGGATATAAAAGTACAGGTTGTCAACACGTGGGTGACGACATATGGAGGTTTGGGTCTTGCTGTGAGTCGTGCACGGGTAGCGAAGTGGCACTGTCGTCTCTCAGCCGTCTTGCGAAGCGGACGTGCGCGGGGTTCTGTGTGGCGCTCCGCGAGCGGGCCGTTGTTTACTTGAGCGGATAGTGGTACTGAACTGTAAACATATCATCTCGAACAACGATGGCGCTCTCGTACAGAAACCCACGACCCAAGATATACGAGGTAGAATGATTCCTGCGTGAAGTAATGCACGTCGATCCACAAGAACTTCTCGGTATACGTCTTTCGATCGTCTCCGGATTAGTAAACTTGAAATTAATCGATGAAGCAGCGTGCTAGGGGCTCATTCGCCGTTTTACCGATCGCTATAGTTTCTGCCACTCGGACGGTACTGTGGGGTAGTGACTGTCGGCCATGCAGGCCTCGGAGCTCGGAACGTACGAATCTTCGAGCTGCCGTTTGAACATCCGGCAGCGTTTGTCGTGAACGCGCTATGGCCTTGCGGGGAAGTACTAAGTCACGTAGAAGAAAGTGGCACACGTTCGAGACGTATCGTGTCCTGAACGGAGTGCGACAGGTGCGAATCTAACTGCGCAAACACATCCCTCCGTACGTGACCGTTTGTGGCTGTCGAGTGATTGTCCTTTCTGACGTCCGACCGCGGACTTATTCGGGTTGCGGGCAGGAAAGATATGTTCGCTCTGATTGCCTGTAGAAACACCTCGTCCAGGTGTCGCGTGCAGACACTGTGCCTACATCGCAACCGACGAGGCTGCCTATTACATACGTTGAAGCAGCGAGGAACATGACGGATGCGGACGTTGTTCCATTCCCGATTTCCGCGTCCACGACGCCACAGCCTTCATCGGAGCCGTCGATGCTCGACAGCAGCTGCCACGTCTGCAGTCCAGCCATGTGAGGAAGAATAGTAGCAGAAGATCGACTCAAGCTCGGTCACGGAGATGCGCGTGGTGCCTACTGTTGGTCGTAATCCACAGACACAGACACGCGTTCCCGCAAGCAGAAGTCGCCCAACCGATTGAAGAAGAGGAGACTGTCTGCAGCAAACGCTTCGCAAGATGGTGACACGTTGCAGGAAGATGAGGACAATCCCTCTGCAGCCTTGGGCTGTGCACCCCAATCCAACGCTTCCTGGTTCGTTGCTGCAAATGACCGCCAAAGGACAAAGATAGTATGACGATTGTCAATCCGTTGACGAGCCCCCTGGTGATTTTGCAGCTAAGACACCAGATGAACGTCATCTGCCGCCTAACCTACCACACCTCTAGCTTTCTGATTGGGTTTTGGAACGAATGATGTCAGGCTCGAATGACCACCTGATGGCCGTAGTCAGCGGATCGTCGGATGGGCGTCTTATCTCGGCGCGTCAGTGATATATATGTTGCGCGTGATAAGGACGCTCAGATGGGCGATGTGGCGCTTACTGGTTTGGACGACTCCAGAATCTGTCTTCGTAGTATTCAATGACCCACGTGTATCGGATAGGCACAGTCAATGTCAATGGCTTTAGTTCCACGATCAAAACCCAGCTGTCGAAGTACCTGATCCGGGCGGCGGACATTGATATCGTGTTTCTTATGGAGGTACAGCCTGATCTGCGCCTGGATGTTTATGGTACACTTCTTATGGTACACTTCTTACGTCAATCCGTGATTTCCCTAAATCGCTTCAGGCAAATGCCGGGATGGTTCCTTTGAAAGGGCACGGCCGATTTCCTTCCCCATCCTTCCCTAACCCGAGCTTGCGCTCCGTCTCTAATGACCTCGTTGTCGACGGGACGTTAAACACTGATCTCCTCCTCCTCCTCCTCTTACGTCAACGCCACTACTGACGGTGGTGGCGGTACGACTACGATGGCATAGAAACAACAGATAATCAGTATCTGCTATCGGTGCGACGCATTGCTCTCAGTGAAACTATATGCCCTTTCTGGTATTGCAAAGCGTCGAGACCGAACGCTCTATTACTTTACTGAGGTAGTTCCATTGTTTCAAGGTGCAATAGAGCACTTCGTGGTGGGCAGGGACTTAACAGCGACTTAGACGCTGAGAATAGAACCCTCACTATGTCCTGTGTGTGGCCCTTCATGGAATGATCAGGGACGTCGCTTTGCACGATACGTGGACAGCGGTGACCGACGCAAATATACACACTTCACCAGCCACTCGGCCAACAGTTGGACATGATCTACGTGTCCTGAGGTCTTCAGGTAGCGATCGTCTGTGCCAAGCTGTGGCTCACCGACGATCAGGCGTTCATCTGCGCCGTGGCCCTGTCTCTACAACAGACGAGCCGTAGAAGAGGACTTTAGACTCTTAACGTCAACATTCTCTAGGAAGAGGCTTGCCGTCTTTGCCGTCACTGATACCTGGCACAAATGTGAGTGACGACGTCATACCTATGGTTCCACAATACGATGGTGGCCACAATGCACCAAACCAACTATTCGCCGCACGCTCATGGCGTACGGACGAGCCAGGGCGCTTTGCCAACGATCGTCCTCGAGTTCCACCACATGTTCTGGATGGTATAATAACCCAGACATTAGTGTACTGAAATATCCTCGTCTCAGTATCCGAGCCTGCACCACGCGCCTGTGACACCTGGTGCTACATCATGGAATGCAGTACAACCTTCGCCAGAGCGCCAAACGGCCGGCCACTGTACACAGTCACGGTTTCTGTAAATCATGGTCGGCAGATTGGAAGGCTCGCGAGTTCGAGCGAGACTGCAAGATTCCATCCCAGAGAAACGCGCTTCCCTTTGTCCCCATCGACAGAGAACGGAGACATCGTAAGTTGATGACTCATCATGGCTTGCGGTGGACGGCCAACGTGCAGAGATACACACTGTCATCTCCCGTATCCTCGCAGATTATTACTGCACTCTATATCTGGCAGGTCAACAGCCTGACAATGACATTGAGGGCGTCCTGAACCACCTGTCACTCCGGGTAGGGTGCAAGGAGTCGTAACATTCTTGGATGTCACGCTGGCAAAATTGCTAATTGCCCTGTCACAGGGCACAAGAAATAGATCCCCTGGGCCTGATGGTCTTCCGCTTCAACTTTATAGCACCTTTCGTAACCTGATGAGGAGCTTTGATGGCAGATGTGCTGCAAACTCCAGACTGCTGCGTCCCCCTGAACTTTTGGAGAGCATGGTAATCCCTGTGACAAAACCAAACAGGGGGGTGCAGATGGCAATACTTCTACCCGTTGACATTAGTGAATTCGGTTTACAAGTTATTCGCAAGCAAACCTCGTGCTCGCCTCATCGCTACTGTCAAAGGTTCCGTTCACATCGACCAAACATATCTGGGAGGTGGCAGTTATACACCCACCGTTTTAAGTTCTTATAATGTGGTGCCGCTCGCGTCGGCATCCTTTGATTGTCACAATTCGAGGGTGGAATGAAATGGCAGAACAACAGTAGATTTCTTTAGTTAACTTCTTTATTACTGCCTTTAGCTGTAGTATAAGGAATAGCTTGGTGGAGGCGTACAGTTGCCTCTCATGAGAAACAATAGACGTCCAGCATTGCTGACAGCACATAGAGTATGACCAAGCATGGCTGCACACGAATGCCACTGTCAGCAATGTCTCCGGCTGTGACTTTGATGGCGGCATGGCAGTGCAGATGACGATTCCATGAAGACAGCCGTGACCTCCCTCCTGTGAGCAGGTGGATCTCAGCTCTAGTGGCAGCTGGTTTCATGACACAGGGCAGTCTGCCCCATCCCGTGGTCGGACAACCGACCCCGTACTGCATTCCATGATGTAGCACCAGGTGTCACAGGCTCGTGGTGTAGGCTCTCATACTGAGACGAGAATATTTTAGTACACTTATGTCTGGATGCTTATACCATCCAGACTACGATCATTTACGGCTTAAAGCACATACTCTAAACACTACCAAGATGGCAAGTGAGGGAAAGATTCTGTAATTCCGCAAGCATATGGCAGCATCAGCTGTTGCTTTACCGCATCCAGCTGAACTTGCTTCGCAACCTCTTCAGCCATATTTTGCTTCACAATGAGTAACAGTCTCTTCTGCCTGCAACTAGCTCTGTTGCCATTCACTTCTGCTCTCTTGTACATTGTGACCAAATATGATCGATAGGCTACACTGCCCTCCCTTTACCACGACCCTGTTCCTCATATCTGCCAAACTGCACTACTGGCCATTAAAATTGCTACACCAGGAAGAAATGCAGATAATAATCGGGTATTCATTGGACAAATTTATTATACTAGAACTGACGTATGATTACATTTTCACTCAATCTGGGTGCATAGATCCTGAGAAATCAGTACCCTGAACAAAAATGGTTCAAATGGCTCTGAGCACTATGGGACTTAACATCGGAGGTCATCGGTCTCCTAGAACTTAGAACTACTTAAAAACTAGCCTAAGAACATCAAACACATCCATGCCCGAGGCAGGATTCGAACCTGCGACCGTAGCGGTCGCGCGGTTCAGGAATGACATGCCTACAACCGCTCGGCCACACCGCCCGGCCTACCCAGAACAACCACCCCTGGTCGTAGTAACGGCCTTGATACGCCTGAGCATTGAGTCAAACAGAGCTTGGATGGCGTTTACAGGTACAGCTGCCCATGCAACTTCAACATGATACCACAGTTCATCAAGAGTAGTGACTGGCGTATTGTGACGAGCCAGTTGCTCGGCCACCATTGAGCAGACGTTTTCAGTTTGTGAGAGATCTGGAGAATGTGCTGGCCAGGGCAGCAGTCGAACATTTTCTGTATGGAGAAAGGCAGCAGGGATCGAATGAAGGGTAGAGCCACGGGTCGTAACACATCTGAAATGTAACGTCCACTGTTCAAAGAGCCGTCAGTGCGAACAAGAGGTGACCGAGACGTGTAATCAATGGCATCATGTCGGGTGATACGTCAGCATGGCAAAGGCGAATACACGCTTCCAATGTGCGTTCACCGCGATGTTGCCAAACACGGATGCGACCATTGTGATGCTGTAAACAGAACCTGGATTCATCCGAAAAAATTACGTTTTGCCATTCGTGCAGCCAGGTTCGTCGTTGAATACACCATCGCATGCGCTCCTGTCTGTGACGCAGCGTCAAGGGTAACCGCAGCCATGATCTCCGAGCTGATAGTCCATTCTGCTGCAACCGTCGTCGAACTATTCGTGCAGATGGTTGTTGTCTAGCAAACGTCCCCATCTGTTGACTCTGGGATCGTGACGTGGCTGAACGATCCGTTACAGCCATGCGGATAAGATGCCTGTCATCTCGACTGTTAGTGATACGAGGCCGTTGGGCTCCTGCAAGGCGTTCTGTGTTACCCTCCTGAACCCACCGATTCCATATTCTGCTAACAGTCATTGGATCTCGACTAACGCGAGGAGCAATGTCGCGATACGATAAACCGCAATCGCGATAGGCTACAATCCGACCTTTATCAGAGTCGGAAACGTGATGGTACGCGTTTCTCTTCCTTACACGTGGCATCACAACAACGTTTCACCAGTCAACGCCGGTCAACTGCTGTTTGTGTGTGAGAAATCGGTTGGAAGCTTTCGTCATGTCAGCACGTTATAGGTGTCCCCACCACCGCCAAACTTGTGTGAATGCCCTGAAAAACTAATCATTTGCATATCATAGCATCTTCTTCCTGTCGGTTAAAGTTTGCGTCTGTAGCACATCATCTTCGTGGTGTAGCAATTTTAATGGCCAGTAGTGTAGATTATCCTTTACAGTACAATCAATGCTGACAGCCCCTTCGGACTCTGTTATACATTTCTACATGGCCTCTTGCTTTGCTCCTTAACTCAAACACAACGGAACTGATTCATCACTAGGCATCTTGCACAATAAATTCTCTGTATTCCAAACTTACAAAATACAATGAATAAACTGTCTTTACTTTTACCCATATTTGCGTCCTTCTTCCTTCTGCTTATTTTATGCTCAGGGTATCAAATCCACTGGAGCCTGAGTGATGGTTGTGTCTGACCTCAGTATTGTGCTTCATCTTCTTCATGCCGAAAGAGGGGCTTCACTCAGGATAAAAAGTGTCGCTGCTGCAGCTAGTATGACAATAATCCGTGTTGTCGCTTTCTGTTACTGGTTTTCCCCATATTAATTTACACGCTGCATTAAGGTTTCCAGGGAGCCTCGTCCCTCCTGCTTGTTCAGAAATGTACTTATTGACTGCGCTTTATGCGGCCCCAGAGTTTGATTTATGCTAGTTACATCTGCGGCATGTAGCACTTCCATGGGCTACTCTGGCCAATACAAATGAGACTGCGAAATATTCAGGTGAGTTAGCCCTGAAATCACAGGGGGCAGATAGAAAGTAGGCCCCATTATCTGGCACGCTGTCCATTCGTAACAAACGACTCCTGTTTAATTCGAGCCTCTTTGCTGACGTAAGCTTCCCTACTCGAAACAACTAGCCACTACTACCATCTTGTCAGATGTAAAATACAACCAAAGTGATTTCACCTGCTGAAAGAGCAATTCCAGTTAGATCACTTCTTTATTGCATTCTCTATCTCCTTTTGTTCCAGTAGTAGTTCCACTGCACAGAAATCGTGCCCTTGTTTTATTTCAATATTTTGACAGACTGTCGTTTCCCTCGGTACCAATTTTTGCAACTTTGCTTCCTCCATTTGTAGATAGCTTCCCTGGTCTTAAGCAATTAATAAAGGTCATTGGGTTTCCACTCTTACAAATTTCATCAGTATACCACACTCAAATGTTCTTGTTTCGCTGCTACTGGTATAGAAACGTAAACTTTCGCTCTGTTAGTTCTCACCGATACTGTGGACACCTTGAAATTAAAAGGTAACATTTTGTGCTGGGCTACTGAAACCAACCCCATCTCCGGCCTAGTTCTGTCTGTACTATCCTTAGACCCAATAAATGCAGCTCTGGCGACAGCAAGTTTACACCTATCTAACCTCTCACAGCCTCCTGTAGTTTTGCTACTTTCCCTCGTGGTTCCCAAACACTATCTTCTGTGAACTGCACTCATTTTGTCATTACTGCTTCCCTGTCTAAGACTCTACTTCAGTTTGTTGTTACCTGATATTATGATTAACTGCTTCTTTTGCAGCTGTGACATACCACATTTCCTCACCAGTCAGTTGCTGTAATAGCCGTGTATTAGTCAATACATTCTTCTCTAAGCTTGCAATCTGTGTAGTTTGCCAATCACTGACGGCTTTCCCTTCGCTCACTGCTCAAACACGTCTACAGTGTCGATCAGCCTTTGAATGACTTCCTTCTTCAGCAGTGCCAAATATTGTTTTCATATGCCGGTAGCCCAGCGCCGATTCAACTCCTCTTTCTTAGCGTATGTGAAGTAATCCACAGTAGCTGGGTCATCTCGCTCCTTAATTTCTTGTAATCTCCACGTACTCCCTCACATACCCCAGAACTTTCATTGAGTATCCTGTGCTTTCCCGTTCCAGACGGAATTTGTCGAATACTTCTTCCAAACTCCTCACCTCATTACGCATCTCCCTTGTGTTGAATATCACTTATATCACCCAGCGCTGGCAGGTGGTCATTATGTCTTCCTGCATGGCGAACAGCACTCTCCGTTTTATAACGCTTCCTCCCCCACCATCCCCCATCAAGCTCAGTAGTCCCTCTATGAACCGCATCATCTCGCTTTCTCTGCATCTCACCCACGGGCAGATATACCTATTACTTTCCTTTCCCTTAAATTCATTGCTGCTCTGCAGTTGCTGATACTAATTTCACTAAATCTATAACTTTCCTAAAAAGATATTAAATTACTGTCTCCTAGGCCTTAATACATACAGGTTTCATTCATAACTTCTTGTTCATCTTCTGTTACCTTTCCTCTTAATCTACTTTTCCTGTCTGCATCTTCTATCACTGGATTAACACCTGGGTTCCCTTGAAAAGGTTTCAACCGTGTACATGCACAATTGTCGTTCTCGTTAACAATTAAATTTTGACATTTATTGGCGACGTGGTCTCTACCACGTGGTATGGCCCCTGATACTTTGCAAACAATTTCTTTGTCTTTCCCTTCGGCGTGCACATAGTTGATAGCTTTACCCACTGACCACCGTTATACTGTGGTATTCCTGCCTTACTGTCCATTGCTTCGCCGGCCGGGGTGGCCGAGCGGTTCTAGGCGCTATAGTCTGGAACCACGCGACCGCTACGGTCGCAGGTTCGAATCCTGCCTCGCTCATGGATGTGTGTGATGTCATTAGGTTAGTTAGGTTTAAGTAGTTCTAAGTTCTAGGGGACTGATGACCTCAGAAGTTGAGTCCCATAGTGCTCAGAGCCATTTGTGCATTGCTTCTTCCTGTTTCTTCAGTGTTCGTGTGTTTGCCTTCCATACTCTACTCCAAAATTCCCTAATCACTCTGGCAAATTCCTTAAGAAACTCGCCAGTCTTCCCTTTCTTTGTTTTCAATATGCCGAACGGTGATGTTATTTTACGACCTTATACTACTTCGCATGGCAATAATCCTGCATTCGTATGTTGTTTTGAGTTGTAGGTGGAGACGCCAAACTTCAATTAGACGTCCCATTTGGTGTGATGTGAGTCAACGTGGTATCCAACCATCTTCCCGCTTGTCCTATGCACTCTTTCAGTTCTTCAATTGGGTTGTGGATAGAGAGGACTCGTCCTTAACCTCTTCACATTCAATAACTTACACAACTCCTCGAATAGGTCTGATACGAAGTTCGTTCACTGGTCTGTTGCTATCTTTTCGGGCACTACAAATTTCAGTATCCAATTATTCACAAGTGCTTGTGCTATTGTTGGTGCCTGCTGGTTTGGCAACGTGACCACTTCTACATATCTTGAAAAATGATGTATGACAGTCAGTACATATTTATTCCGTACAGGTGTTTTATTTAATGGACCTCCAGAGTTTCGAGTGGTGCTATTGCTTCATGCAATCAGTAGAATGGTACTCTCGTTCGACACAAATCCGCTCTTCTCACACACTATATGCAATTCTGCACGTACTGGTTTACGTCCGTCTGCCATTTCCTTCACTAATGCCTTTCTGTTACTCTTCTGTTGGTAGACCTGCAACCTCCATGACCTGCTAACATGTATCACGAGCTTCTTGTAACACTATTCCGTAGCTTCGTTTTTACCTCTGCTCGAGGTCGCAACTTGATTTCTGTGCATAGCAACCAGTCCTGCACACAGAACTGTGACTGAATACTGCTCAGATTTGTCATCCACACTCTGTCCAGTTTCCCATTCCTTATGCTACTTTTCGACTTAAGCAATCCATATTTCCGAGTTTTATGTGTGAAATTCACTTAGTGTTACTGACCATCTCATCAACGTACTAGAAGGATTCTTTAACCCTTGATATCCTTCTAATTCCAAATCATGTGTTATTACAGTAAACTTTTTACCTTACACATAAAATTTGAAGAATGTAATCCGATAAATAAGGCTTAACATCTTTTCCTCTGTTGTGGAAAAACTTCTTTCTGTAGAATTTAGTTCTCTTGATGCATAAGCTACAGCACGTTCTATGCCCTTTCCCTCTCGTGACAAAACACAGCTAGGTGCATGGTTTGATGCAGCACACGATAAAAAAATCTCTATAAAAATTCGGAGATACCAGTATCGCACACCATATTAAAAGCTTCTTTTACCTCCTCAAAATCACGCTGGAACTCTTCTGACCACACAAATTTAATATCACCTTTTAACAACTATGGCAGCAGTCTGATAATATCTGCAAATCCTTTTACAAACCGACAGTAATAGTTCACAACTCCTAAGAACGTCTGCAACTCCTTTACAAATTCTGGCAAAGGAAATTCACTTACAGCTTCACTTAATCTTGGATCTGTCTTAATCCCATCCTTACTTACGATATGACCTTTGTACCCTACCTCTTCCATCACAGATTTACACTTTTCTGTACTCAGTATTAACTTTGCTGCACTTCCTCCAATGGTTTTAAAATTTCCAATGGTATGTTATCCATCCCATCTGCCATATTTGATTTTAGGACTTCCTAAGCTTTTCTGAATTCTAATTCTGTTACTGGATCCTCTCTTTCTTCCCTATTGAGTCCTGTATATTCGTCTGTCACGTTGTCAGATAAGTCCTCCCCCTCATAGAGGCCCTCAGTGTACTCTTTCTACCTAACCTCCCTCTCTTCTGCATTTAACAGTAGAGTTCGCATTGCAGTACCAATGTTACATTCTTTGCTTTTAATTTCACGGAATGTTGTTTCGACTTCACTATATGCTGAGTCAGTCCATCTGAAAATTATTTCCTCGATGCCGACGGGACGTTAAACACAATCGTCAGAAAATTATTTCTTTTTCGATTTCTTCACATTTCTTATGCAGCCATTTCCCTTTAGGTTCCCTGCACGTCCTAATTATTTCATTCCTAAGTAAAATGTATTTCTGTATTTCTGAATTTCTCTGAACAGTTTTGTACTTCTTTTCTTCTATGACCCATAGTTTCATTGCAGATACCATCTTAGTACCCGTACTTTTCATTCACACTTCTGTGACTGCTGTTTTTGGAAATGTCCAGTCCTTTTAGAATGAACTGCCCTCTGAGCTTTTCTTTGTGGTAGTATCTATGGCCTCAGAGAACTTGAAGCATATCTTTTCATTCCTTAGTATTTCCGTATCCCAGTTCTTTGCGCAACGATTCTTCCTGCGTAGTCTATTAAACTTCATCCTGCCCGTCATAACAACTAAACTCTGATCTGAGTCTATATCTACTATTGACTACACCTTACAATCCAATATCTGATTTCGGAATCTCTGTCTGTCCATGATGCAATCTACATGAAATCTTCCTCTACCTCCCACCCTTTTCCAAGTATACCTCGTATTCTTGTGAGGTAATATCGAATTCTCTGTTGAACAGAACATTCACTGTTACTATCTGAAAATTATTGCGGAACTCAATTAGTCTTCCTCCTCTCTCATTCCTACTATCAACTCCATACTCTCCCATAACAACAGCTGTTGTTGTTACCAACAACCTGATTTTAAAGCGGAAATTTATGTTCCTATTCAACAGAACGGCCCCAGATTAGTCTAGTGTGATGTTCGTTTAGTCAGTATGAATTAATGGGAACAATAAAACGAAACCAATGACCAGTACTCCAGTAGTGAGTGATCAGCGCGCTGCCGCGAGGCAGTAGCAGTCAGCGCGGTCCACGGCGTTGCTGTCGCTGCAAAACTATTGGTAAGTTTTCGTATTTCACTGTCTTTGTTCATATATATAGACTAACTTGGAACGGTCTATCGAATGGGCATGTAAAATTCAGCTTTAAAGATTATACTGTCGTTACGGGAAACGAAGCGTCGCTTTTCGTCAACGTTGGGCGTTGAATGAAAGACTTTCTTTCTTTCTTTCACTGGTGCCATGTCCCGCGCTGGCGCAGGGTCGGCATAGTTAGGAACGGATTTGGCAAGGTTAGTGGAAAGAGGTGGCCGGACAATACAGACAATAGCGTCATCGAGATACAATAAGCATTGCCATGGTTTTAAACCACTGAATACTCTGACTAACAGCAGGTGCGTTTTTTAATATGAGGAGCGTTTTTCTGAAATCGTAGTGTCCCCAGTATGCTGAAAACGCTGTTTTGGGTCGATTCTGTGGTGCCAACTCTATCTGGTGATAATCACTTCAAATCCATTGCTGAAAAATATGTGCATTGCCCTAAGTGATTCCAGGTTTCCGTGATGTTTGGGAAAGGGTAGGTGTCTATTATGGTTTTGCATTCAGATGTCTGCAATCACAACAGAACCTATTTCTTCGTGTTTCATCAATTGATAATTTTTTCTGATGCAACGACTATTCCTGCCCCCTATCCCCCCCCCCCCCCCCAACTATCACTTTCTTCAGTCACTCCATCTTTCACCTGTTGATCGATAAATTCCCCCAGAATTGGCTGTATGGTTTGTGGTAGACTGGTGATTCATTTCCCATTGTAGTGGGGTACGGTGCAATACGCATTGCTGTTAAGCACGCTTTCGCAAGAAATAAATTCTTAAATTACGAAAGTAATTTTTCCATCTGTCCCCTACTGCTTCCCTGTAGGTGCTTCACATTTCCTCATAATGCAGTTTCAAAGGCGTCCGGCGACTGTCTGAGGCTGACATCGCTTGTGTCCCATTCTTCTTCATGCAGGATATCCAAAAGTAGCGATTAGCGACCCTTTCGCTAATCCCATATCCCCAGAGCTGAAAATATCTATAGAAAAAGGCACATTCTTTTCAACCTTGTTTCCAGTAAGCATACAATACATCTTTTAACTAAGCAACCCCCCTGCTCTAATACTTCATTCTTTTCTAAAGGTTCCACAACGCATGTAGTTCCTACTGGCAGGCTAGAGTCAACACTGACCCAACATGATTTTCCAGTACCCTATGGCACATATTCGTGCAAATCAAGTCTTAGTGTGATCGTTCACTGTTTAATTGCTCTCAGTTTCACGGAATACTTCCCTCGCAACATTGCTACATGGGCTATAGCTTCAACGAAGTGAAAGATTTTTCCGTCAAGCACCACCTTATGTTGTCACAGATCAAGAAATCTAATCCTACAATCATGTTGTAGGCCTCACTCGCGTGTGGCACAATTTCTACACTTTGTTTAAATTGAACCCTATCCACCAATCCTTATGTTGTGACATCTGTATTTCCCACTCCATGTAATCTGTACCATGGTGCGTCCCATTGCTTACAGTTCATGACATCACTGCTGGCTATCGACGCATATGCCCCTGTGTCCTGTAGTATTCTGCAACACTTTCTTCCATTATTGTTCTTACCGCATAGTTCACCACTGCATACGATTTCGTAGCATTCAGTTTTACTGGGAATGACCATAGGTGGATATGGGGCTCCTTTTGGCGTTTACACATTATTCTTCCCCTGTCCTCTACTTTTAACTTTATTTTCATCATCCTGAAGCTGGTGACTCTGCATTCTAACATGCCTCATTCGTCCACGCCTGAAACATTTGATATAAGCTACAGACAATGTCGGTTTGCCGTGCATCCCAGTTGGAAAGTGGATCTCCTCACACGCTATAGGTAACTGTACTGCTGTGCACAAATTCGTAGGCCCCCCTATCCGCACACACCTTTGCATTTTTACATGCAATCCTCTTAAAAAAATGCCAAGGGACCACTGTTCAGTTTCTTGCAAAATAATTTCATTGAATTATTTGTCTTTATCCTGTCCGCAAATTGTTCTACAGACTCCGTGTTTCTCTTAGTTACTACTCCTAACTGTTCCCTGTAGTGACTGGCACTATTTCGTTTTGTATATCTCTGAATTCAATTCTTTAAATGTTATGACTCCTTTAAGAGCTTCTGTACACCCTGCAATTTTGCAACACACAAAAACTCCTTATCAGACCTGCCTTCCTTCTCAGCCATATTTCCCAGGTCTCCCTGATGGGTCTGCACATCCACGGTTGCCTTACCAGAAAAAGGACAATCAAACTTCCGACTGACAAATTTAGACCCCATTGGGACGATTGTGATTGCGCCAATGCATGAAGTTCTGTATTGTCTACTACCTTTCCAACTATTTGCGTATTGCTTCCAGCTCTGAAACCCCTTGTCTCTCTGGATCTGTGTAAGCTTTGTCCTTGACAACACTCATTTAGAGGACTAAGGCACACAAGACAAGAAAACAAAATACATTAATTTAATTGTTATGTCTAATTGGGAGCCGGCCGGTGTGGCCGTCCGGTTCTCGGCGCTTCAGTCTGGAACCGCGTGACCACTGCGATCGCAGGTTCGAATCCTGCCTCGGGCATGGATGTGTGTGATATCCTTAGGTTAGTTAGGTTTAAGCAGTTCTAAGTTCTAGGGGACTGATGACCACAGATGTTAAGTCCCATAGTGCTCAGAACCATTTGCACCATTTTTTTTCTAATTGTGAGCCATCTTTACTCCCAGAATTGCCGAGTCATTTACCCCCAATGATCACATGTATAACACTTTACTGGAACTGATCACTTAAATGGCTCTGACTGGCCCTCGAGGTTACAAATTGCACATCTAACAGGCACTAAACAATCGTGACTTCCATTACTTCTAAAACTAGACAAATCCACAGGTCATCTACTTCCAAGTAAATCCACTTCACAAAATGCACTGCTGCCAAACCATTTCACCATAATCAAAATACAGTCAAAATTTTTCGACTCACTGTACCTTAGACTGCAGGTTCAGATATTGCTCTAAGAAGGCTACTCTCAATGATATGACACCAGTGTTAGATGATCTGTCACCCGTGGAGAGTGAAATGATTTTGGAATGAGAGTAGATTTGTTTAATTAAATTTCTTTTCAGCTCTCGGCCATACTACATCAGAAATAGCTTGGTAGAGGCGTTCAGTTGTCACTCCCGATGAAGACCTCTGGCACTGCTGACCAAGCACAGTGGGGACAAGCATGGTAGCACTCGAATGCCACTGTCAGCGATGTCCCCAGCTGCGACCCCGATGATGTGACAGCACATCTTACAATTCCACGGAGGTAGCTCTGACCTCCCACCAGCGAGCGACCATCCCCCTGCTCCAGTGGTGACTGTTTCTGTGACTCAGAGCAGGCTGCCCAGTCAATTGATCGTACAGCGGACCCCGTATTGCATTCCAGGATGTGACTCAGGTTGGCACGGGCTCGTGGTGTAGGCCGTGATACTGAGACCTGAATATTTTAGTACGTGAATGGTTGAGTACTTGTACAATCCAGACTATGTTCATTTAGGCCTTAAGGCACATACTCTAAATTGAAGAGGACAAGGGGTTATTTTTAGGAAATATGGTGCGAAAATGAGATTTAGTGTGTTTCAGTGCGCGATGCGCCAGTCACAGCAGATGGCAGACGAAGGCTGGCCGGCGCATTATGCAGGTGACACAGTTTTGCAATGAGCGGTGGTTTGTGTGTACGTGCGTGGCAGCCATCAACAGCCAGAATGCAGCATTAGCAGAATTACGGAGGCGCGGGCCGCGTGTGACGCGGTTGCATTAGCCAACTCATCGAGAACATTCTAATAAACACGTTGCCGCGTAACCGGCGGATTCAGCAGCGGTCTGCACTATTTAAAGGCGTCAGAGGTGTGCATTGGCATTGGTTCGATCGATTGGACGTTTGGTCGCTGTTACGTCGTCGTCATCAGTGACGTTGTCTCCGAGGACCGGCTGGCGGAGGGTGATGCCCGCTGCTGCACCGGCGACTCCCGGCGTCGTCACGAGCCGCAGCATCTGCAGGAGGCGAGCTAGGCCGGGCCTCGTCCTGCTAACCTCCTACCGCCTGCTCAGCCACTGACTGAGTATGGCGTCACATTCCCCAGGCTGCGCACATCAACATGTCTCCACCATGACATGAGCAGTGGGGCTGAGCTACCGGAAAATGTATTGGGAGAACCAACAATAATGACGAAGATTGCTAAAAACAGCCACCTTCTTCTACCCAGCCACGCCCCTACAACCCCGACCATGTCACCTGCTCTGGTCATCGTATTACAAGTGGTGTCAGAAGTGGGATTATTACAAAATATTAGCATGGTAACAAATGAGGAAAGTCCTTCCACTAGCATATTGCTATCCACACCCAGTTGGCTCTGATTCCCATGAACTGCCGGCTGTGTTTTTCTTTGCAGTGCATAACACTCTTGCGTCCTGTGGCTAGCCCTGTTGCAACTCACATCTGCTCTGGTATACGTCTCGACCAAACACAGTTAATAAGCTACACCTTGTACCTGACACCTAACCGAAATGAAGTTAAGCCTTGGATGTTTTTGTGGAGATGGTTTTGAATCTAGATTATGGTTTCCATTTTTGGATGTTTTTGTTCAAATGGTTCAAATGGCTCTGAGCACTATGGGACTCAACTGCTGAAGTCATTAGTCCCCTAGAACGTAGAACTAGTTAAACCTAACTAACCTAAGGACATCACACACATCCATGCCCGAGGCAGGATTCGAACCTGCGACCGTAGCGGTCTCACGGTTCCAGAACCGCGCGGCCACTTCGGCCGGCGGATGTTTTTGTGGAGATGGTTTTCAGTATAGGGTATGGTGTCTGAAAACGGAAATATTGAGATCAAAATATGCCATTAATGATTAGATTTACAATAAGACACTTGTCCAAACTTCATCGTTTTAAGATTTTCTGAAGGACTTTCTAGAAACAAATATGATTCCAATAATATGCCACTAAAAATTGAAAATACTGGTCTGTAAATGTAGTTTATTAAAGTAACGGTTCTGTCACTTATTAGTGAAATAAATACGTATGTTAAACGTTTTCGTTATTTTGAAATCAGAAACTATGGGAGTTATGTGTATCACATTTATATCTGAACTACACAATCCATGTATATGTGTATGATTTCCAATTAGGGTTGTAATCTATCAGTAGTTTCAAAAGTTTAAGACTGTCCTCTTCTTGTACTTAAGTGTCTAGGTAATTTATTTTTATATCTTCATGTCTTCTGTGAGATGTGCCGAGTTATTTGTATTGGCCCTGCTCAGAAGTTAATGAATATCAGTTTTCATTGAACAGGCTGTTCATATACTTCATTACATGCCTTTCCTGTAAGAGGATTGTACTGGATTTAATCCTATAGTTATATCAGTTGCAGAAAGGGAAAAATTTGCATCGCCTTACAGTTCAAATCGACAATCATTTATGTATAGTAGAAATACTACAGAACCTGTAATAGAAGCCTGTAGTACCCCATACCTCACAGTTTCTAATTCTAATGGTCTTATACTGTGTGATTGAGATAGAATAGAAAAATTCAGCCTCCTACCAAGCTAACAACATAAATAAAAAATTACTGAATTATACAGCTCGGACTATCCATTTCAGCAACTTTTAACAAAATTAAGATGAAGTAAGTTTATTTACTGGTCCTATATTTACAACACATTGAAATTTGGCTCACTGAATCGTACAGCTTGCATGTTAGTAATAGGCCAATTAGCAATTAACTTTTCTTATCTATCTCTTAAGTCTTGTTAGAATCTAATGAATAATCACCTGCTCATGTTTCCAAATACTTCAGTAGCTGCCTTGCTTAGTGGGAGGACTAATACTGCCTTTGATTTCCATAGCTATATCATCTGCAAAATGGAAAGATTGCCACCCACTGGCTATATATATATATATATATATATATATATATATATATATATATGGTTTGATGCAGCTCTCCATGCTACTCTATCCTGTGCAAGCTTCTTCATCTCCCAGTCCTTACTGCAACCTACATCCTTCTGAATCTGCTTAGTATGTACATCTCTTGGTCTCCCTCTATGATTTTTACCCTCCACGCTACCCTCCAATGCTAAATTTGTGATCCCTTGATGCCTCAGAACATATCCAACCAACCGGTCCCTTCTTCTTGTCAAGTTGTGCCACAAACTCCTCTACTCCCCAATTCAATTCAGTATCTCCTCTTTACTTATGTGATGTACCCATCTAATCTTCAGCATTCTTCTGTAGCACCACATTTCGAAAGCTTCTATTCTCTTCTTGTCCAAATTATTTATCGTGCATGTTTCACTTGCATACACATGCACAAACAAATACTTTCAGAAACGACTTCCTGACGCTTAAATCTATACTCGATGTTAACAAATTTCTCTTCTTCAGAAACGACTTCCTTGCCATTGCCAGTCTACATTTTACAATCTCTCTACTTCGATCATCATCAGTTATTTTGCTCCCCAAATAGCAAAACTCCTTTACTACATTAAGTGTCTCATTTCCTAATCTAATTCCCTCAGAATCGACCGACTTAATTCGACTACACTCCATTATCCTCGTTTTGCTTCTGTTCATGTTCATCTTATATCCTCCATTCATGACACTGTCCCTTCCGTTCAACTGCTCTTCCAAGTCCTTTGCTGTCTCTGACAGAATTACAACGTCATCGGCGAACCTCAAAGTTTGTATTTCTTCTCCATGGATGTTAATACCTACTCTGAATTTTTCTTTTGTTTCCTTTACTGCTTGCTCAGTATATAGATTGAATAACATCGGGAGAGGCTACAACCCTGTCTCACTCCCTTCCCAACTGCTGCTTCCCTCCCATGCCCCTCGACTCTTACAACTGTCATCTGGTTTCTGTAAAAATTGTAAATAGCTTTTCGCTCCCTGTATTTTACCCCCGCCACCTTTAGAATGTTGAAAGAGAGTATTCCAGTCAACATTGTCAAAAGCTTTCTCTAAGTCTACAAATGCTAGAAACGTAGGTTTGCCTTTCCTTAATCTATTTTCTAAGGTAAGTCGTAGGGTCAGTATTGCCTCACGTGTGCCAATATTTCTACGGAATCCACACGGATCTTCCCCGATGTCTGCTTCTATCAGTTCTTCCATTTGTCTGTAAGGAATTCGCGTTAGTAGTTTGCAGCTGTGACTTATTGAACTGATAGTTCGGTAATTTTCACATCTGTCAACACCTGCTTTCTTTGGGATATGAATTATGATATTCTCCTTGAAGTCTGAGGGTATTTCGCCTGTCTCATACATCTTGCTCACCAGATGGTAGAGTTGTGTCAGGACTTGTTCTCCCAAGGCCGTCAGTAGTTCCAATGTAATGTTGTCTACTCCCGGTGCCTTGCTTCGACTCAGGTATTTCAGTGTTCTGTCAAACTCTTCACACAGTATCGTATCTCCCATTTCATCTTCATCTGCATCCTCTTCCATTTCCATAATATTGTCCTCAAGTACATTGCCCCTGTATAGACCCTCTATATACTCCTTCCACCTTTCAGCTTTCCCTTCTTTGCTTAGAACTGAGTTTCCATCTGAGCTCTTGATATTCATGCAAGTGGTTCTCTTTTCTCCAAAGGTCTCTTTAATTTTACTGTAGGCAGTATCTATCTTATCCCTCGTGAGATAAGCCTCTACATCATCCCCTCTATCCGTCCCTGTTTAGCCATTTTGCACTTCCTGTCGATCTCATTTTTGAGACGTTTGTATTCCTTTTTGCCTGCTTCATTTACTGCGTTTTTATATTTTCTCCTTTCATCAATAACATTCAATATTTCTTCTGTTACCCAAGGATTTCTGCTAGCCCTCGTCTCTTTACCTACTTGATCGTCTGCAGCCTTCACTACTTCATCCCTCAGAGCTACCCTTTCTTCTTCTACTGTGTTTCTTTCCCCCATTCCTGTCAATTGTTCCCTTATGCCTTAACCCGAAACTCTGTACAACCTCTAGTTTAATCAGTTTATCCAGGTCCCATCTCCTTAAATTCCCACCTTTTTGCAGTTTTTTCAGTTTTAATCTACAGTTCATAACCAATAGATTGTGGTCGGAGTCCACATCTGCTCCTGGAAATGTCTTACAATTTAAAACTCGGGTTCTAAAACTCTGTCCTACCATTATATAATCTATCTGATACCGTCTAGTACCTCCAGCATTCTTCCATGTATACAACCTCTTTTTATGATTCTTGATCCAAGTGTTAGCTATGATTAAGCTATGCTCTGTGCAAAATTCTACCAGACGGCTTCCTCTTTCATTTCTTACCCCCAGTCCATATTCACCTACTATGTTTCCTTCTCTCCCTTTTCCCACTCTCGAATTCCAGTCACCCATGGCTATTAAATTTTCGTCTCCCTCCACTACCTGAATAATTGCATTTAACTCATCATACATTTCATCAATTTGTTCATCATCTGCAGAGCTAGTTGGCATATAATCTTGTATCACTGTAGTAGGCATGGGCTTAGTGTTAATCTTGGCCACAATAATTCGTTCACTATGCTGTTTGTAGTAGCTTACCCGCACACCTATTTTTTTTATTCATTATTAAAACTACTCTTGCATTACCCTTATTTGATTTTGTATTTATAACACTGTATTTACCTGACTAAAGGTCAAGTTCTTCCTGCCACCGATTCCCTAAATCCCACTACATCTAACTTTAACCTATCCATTTCCCCTTTTTAATTTTCTAACCTACCTGCCCGATTAAGGGATCTGACATTCCACGCTCCGATCCGTAGAACGCCAGTTTTCTTTCTCCTGATAACGACGTCCCCTCGAGTAGTCCCCCCCCCCCCCCCGAAGATCCGAATGTGGGACCATTTTTCCTCCGGAATATTTTACCCAAGAGGACGCCATCATCACTTAACCATACAGCAAAGCTGCATGCCCTCGGAAAAAATATGACGGCTGTAGTTTCCCCTCGCTTTCAGCCGTTCGCAGTAACAGCACAGTAAGGCCATTATGGTTAGTGTTACAATGCCAGATGAGTCAATCATCCAGACTGTTGCCCCTGCAACTACTGAAAAGGCTGCTGCCACTCTTCAGGAACAACACGTTTGTCTGACCTCTCAATAGAAACCCCTCCGCTGTGATTGCACCTACGGTTCGGTCATTTGTACCACTGGGGTACGCAAGCGTCCCCACCAACGGCCAGGTCCATGGTTCGTGGCCGTCCGGAGTGGCTAAGCGGTTCCAGGCGCTACCGTCTGGAACCGTGTTACCGCTACGGTCGCAGGTTCGAATCCTGCCTCGGGCATGGATGTGTGTTATGTCCTTAGGTTAGTTAGGTTTAAGTAGTTCTAAGATATAGGAGACTGTGATGACCAAAGAAGTTAAGTTCCATAGTGCTCAGAGCCATTTGAACCCTGGTTCATGAGTATATATATATATATATATATATATATATATATATATATATATATATATATATATATATATATCTTTATGACAGAAATACAAAATAAGTTAAAATTACAGTAAAAGGTATTGACTATGCAATGCCAACTCAATAACTTTGTGTGACAAATCAAATGGAACAGAAACATTTTATCCATGTTAGTTATGTGAGTACGACGCCAGTATTCATACTGGTATCGGATTTAGAACAATATGAAATCTGGGCATTTTAAATTGCACGCCCAGTATGTTAATCCTAGCAGCACCGAGGCCTTTTCCGTCACGCACACTACCGAGAGTCATTAGTTTACGCCCACCCGAGAGAAATTATTTGTGTTAACAACATACTCCTTAAATAAGAACTGATGTGTAGCTACGGTCCAGAACTTGAAAAATTGCTTTTAGCAGACACTTTGCAATGGCGACGAACGTTCAGTATCGTATACTATCGATATCACGACCACCGCTACAAAAATTTATAAAATGCAAATTTGATCGCTTTTGTTGACTTTACTCCCATCACACCTTTTAAATAGATACTGATGTCGAAGAAAGGGCTTGAACCTGAAAATACTGAATATACTGAGACTTAAATTGTAATTATTGTCTAGAGCCTGAAAAATAGCTTTTAGCAGACACTTTGTAATGACAATGAACATTCAGTATGGTGTACCACCAATTTCACAACCACCAATACAAAAATTTATAAAATGCAAATTTGATTGCTTTTACTTCCAATATACCTCTTAAATAGATACTGATGTCTAAGAAAGGGCTTGAAGCAAAAAATACTGAACATGACATTTCCTGGAAAAACTGACATCACCAACTGAGACTTAAAGTTCTAAATTTAACTGAAAAATTAAAAACATTTGTGGAATCTGTTAGGAGATCCTATTAACAACAATAAATGCTTTTACTTTAGAACTTTAAAATATGGAGTGACTTGAGCACTATTTTCAAAAGGTAGTCACACAATACCCTCCCCTTCCACGCTTGGCAACTGATACATTATTCTACGATCTGGAATGTAATCAAACGGTGTAGTGTGTTGAAGAATGGTGAGGCAAAGAAAATTTGTGACCAGGAACGAATTCAGAGATTTAGGTGTAGCACTTAATTCGGAAATTAAACTGACGTGTTTATTTCTGTACCGAAAATAATCGCAGAGAGTGACGAAGGAATCCGTGTGAAAATTTTTCTGAGACACGACATAAACAGGAAACAGCGACACAAAGCAAAACCTAGCGTAGAGTGAAGGAGATACTGTGCTTCGGTTCACAAATCACCAGTAGCCCGCACGTGCGGCCTCCAGTGGCGCGTTAACTCCGTCCCCGGCAGAGGCTATTAACGGAGGCCGCGGGGTGACGCGCCGGAAGGATAAGAAGCAATCGCACGCGGAACACGAGCGGGCGGAGCGCCGGTCCGGCTGCGGAATTAAACAATTTCAGTCTCACGGTCAAAGGGAGTTGCACAACAAATTCAGCGGACCCGGCGCGGGATCTGGCGGGATTAAATTAAGGACTATAAAGCTCTGGGGATTACCCGGGCGGTGCGATGACGTCAGCCGGTGCGGACGGCATTGTGTGGCCCGCGATAGCAGCGCCGCCGCTCCTGGCTGAATGCCGAGGACGTTTCACGGACGGCGCGTAGAAAGTAGGGCCGGCTCGCGTTTGGGCCCTATTCACTGGCGCCAGTTCTAAAATCTCCTCTAACGGCGCTATTCCGCGATTCTATGACCGCTCTGTTTCTACTGCGCCCTGAAAGCTTTTGTTTGTTGCAATCACACAGCGATTCCGAATTTAGTTGGGATTTGGATTTGCTCTAAAGGTTTATTGGGACAGTATGACGTATTTCCGATTGTTTTACTGTGCTAAATGTCACCTCTTTTTCAAAATATACGTGCATGATGTGTGTAATAAAGCAACTCTTAGGCCTATGGAAGATTATTACTGTCCCACCCAAGTCAGACATCTATTTAATGAAAAAAACACTATCTTGTGTAACACCAGTTTATAATAACAAGGAGCATTACCACCCACAACCTCCACTAGGCGTAAGTAGCCTAAATGTTGCCGATGACATAAATTCTTCAGTACTGAAGCGCCACCAAATCCGTGTAAGACTACGGCGGTTGTAACTAGATTACAGAAGTCATGGGATAGCGATATCCACATAAAAACACGGATTCCTTCGTCACTCTCTGCGATTATTTTCGGTACAGAAATAAACACGTCAGTTTAATTTCCGAATTAAGTGCTACACCTAAATCTCTGAATTCGTTCCTGGTCACAAATTTTCTTTGCCTCACCATTCTTCAACACACTACACCGTTTGATTACATTCCAGATCGTAGAATAATGTATCAGTTGCCAAGCGTGGAAGGGGAGGGTATTGTGTGACTACCTTTTGAAAATAGTGCTCAAGTCACTCCATATTTTAAAGTTCTAAAGTAAAAGAGACAGTATCGCTTACAAAAGATATAAACGGGCACTACACTGACGAAGAAGTGATTCATGTGAAAAGGTTTCCGTCGCTATTACGGCTGGACGACGAGAATTAACATACACACAGCAAAAACGTTTTGCATCACCCGGTTCCCAGAAAGCCTGAAGATAGACGTTGACTGTGGATATTGTATCGCAGACACGGTCCCATTGAATTTTCAGAGATGCCACTAAACCAGTCCAAAGATGAAAACAACTATGCATTAGCACCGCCTATTAGACGGAGGGGGTCCGACCAGTTCCAGTCATTCCACCAGGAAGGAGGTACACGACTCATGTTTTCTACAATTCAATCATGCCTAGACGGTCAATCGGTTCGATCGCATCCGCATTGTTACTTTGTGCCAGGAAGGACTCCCAACAAGGGAAGTGTCCAGGTGTCTCGGAGTGAACCAAATCAAATGGTTCAAATGACTCTGAGCACTATGGGACTTAACATCTATGGTCATCAGTCCCCTAGAACTTAGAACTATTTAAACATAACTAACCTAAGGACATCACACAACACCCAGTCATCACGAGGCAGAGAAAATCCCTGACCCCGCCGGGAATCGAACCCGGGAACCCGGGCGCGGGAAGCGAGAACGCTCCCGCACGACCACGAGCTGCGGACTGAACCAAATCGATATTGTTCGTACTTAGAGGAGATACAGAGAGAAAGGAACTGTTCGTGACATGCCTCGCTACTGCAGTGGATGACCACTACCTACGGATTATGGCTGTGAAGAACCCTGACTGCAACGCCACCATGTTGAATGATGCTTTTCGTGCAGCGACAGGACGTCGTGTTACAACTCAAACTGTGCGCAGTAGGCTGCATGATGAGGAATTTCATTCCCAACGTCCATGGCGAGGTCCATCTTTGCAACCACGGTACTATGCAACCCAACAACATGACGAATGGACCAGTCAGGATTGGCATCACGTTCTCTTCACCGATGAGTGTCGCATATGCCTTCAACCAGACAATCGTCAGATACGTGTTTGGTGGGAACGCGTTAGACACACTGTCCAGCGAGTGCAGCAAGGTGGAAGTTGCCTGCTGTTTTCGGGTGGCATTATGTGGGGCCGACGTACGTCGCTGGTTGTCATGGAAGGCTCCATAACGTCTGTACGATAAGTGAATGCCATCCTCCGACAGAAAGTACAACCATATCGGCAGCATATTGGCGAGGCATTCGTCTTCATGGACGACAATTCTCGCCTTCATAGTGCACATCTTGAGAATGACTTTCTTCAGGATAACGACATCGCTCTGCTAGAGTGCTAGTTCTCCAAGCATGAACCGTATCGAACATGCCTGGGATAGATTGAAAAGGGCTGTTTACGGACGAAGTGACCCACCAACCATTCTGAGGTCTCTGCGCCGAACCGCTTTTGAGGAGTGGGACAATCTGGACCAGCAGTGCCTTGATGAACTTGTGGATAGTATGCCATGACGAATACAGGCATGCATCAATGCAAGAGGACGTCCTGCTAGGTATTAGAGGTACCGGTGTGTACAGCAATCTGGACCACCACCTCTGAATATCTCGCTGTATGGTGGTATCCAACATGCAATGTGTAGTTTTCATGAGCAATAAAAAGGGCGGATATGATGTTTATGTTGACCTCTATTCCTATTTTCTGTACGGCTTCCGGAACTTTCGGAAGCGAGGTGATGCAAAACTTTTTTTGATGTGTGTATAAGGAAAAAAATTGCGTTGGATGGTCAGTTAAAAGGTCAGAATTTTGCCATATTTTTCGCTAGAAATGTAATGTAATTGTAAAACTGGCTTGTTTGACACAGCGAGAGATCACAGTTGTGAAGCAGGAAAAAAGCCTGTTGTTGCACCAGACTTTGCTATTGAAATGAAAATTACTACCATTACTACCACGACTGCAACTGAAGTTAGACACGCCCCACAAAAACTGCCTGTGACCAGCTCAAAATCTCTTACTCACAAGGTGCATTGTTTCGAAGCACGCAGACCCAGAATACCTCCCCACAATGTATGGCAACATTGCTCAAGTTAAGAACTTCATGTAGTTGGGTGAAATATTTGGGAACGCTGGCAAAGACCAACTACACAACTACAATGGCGGAAAAAATGCGATATACTCAAAGACAAGTGATGTCACCATTGTAGGAGTATGTAATAACGATTACACACCGCTTGAAAAACACATGTCAAAGTAAAAGATGCGCAAACAATCGCACCAATATGGAGGCAATGCGTGTATGTATTCTCCAATAGAAATGACAGTAAATGTACGGAATGGCCTTCTGCGACAGACTGTCCCAAGCGTCCTGCCTCTTTCGCTACAATTCGACAATGGTTATTGCATGCTCTGGACAACGAGTAAGTACCGTTTTCACTATGTCCCATATGTGTTCGATTGGTGATCTTCATGGCCAGGGCAGTTAAGCCATGGTAAAAATTTGCTGTTTTTATGAGCGCACCGCAGCGCGTAGTGTGAACAGTCGCCCTCCATTTTTGGCGGTGGCGCCGCTGCGTCAATCGCAGCTTTGGTGTCTCCCTCTGGTGGGAAAGCGAAGTATTGCCTGTTCACGTGCATTTAAGGGGCGCTATGAGCTCGGCAGTGAGTCAGTCTGTCAGCCGGAGGGAGTTGGTCAGCCAGGGCAGACTGTCAGTCTGTCAGTCTGGGCGAGTCTGGTCAGTTGGTCAGCCAAGTTAGTCTGGGTCTGTCTCTCGTCCGCATTGGTGAGACGGTTAGTGTCTGTCGGTCGTCCGGAGTGCTAGTATATGTTAGGCCGCCAGTCTGCTCGAGTTTGCTCAGGCATTGGACATTGGCGGTTGGATCGATCGGTTGGTTGGTCGCGCACTGGGACACAAGATGGCTTGTCCGCGTGGAGCGTCGGCGTATGTGAGGTCGCCACGTAAGTCCAGTGGCCGCGTCGTATAGCGAGGTGTAGTGGCTTCGCGGCCGACACGAGAGCAACAGAAGTCAACCCACGACGTCGGTCTGGCCGGGGAGAGCTGCGATGCCGTGAGACGGAGATCGGCGCGCCTTCCTGCGTCCGTTGAAGCGGCTCGCAGCAGACATTCGGGAGAGAGTTTTGGGGGTGCTGCGCCAGGTCTTTGCCAGATATCGCATTTATTAGAAGTTAAGTGATAAGTGATATGTTGTTTCAGTTGCTTGTTAAATTCTACTTGTCTTCTTGGTCAGTCTCTCGTCCCGAGCTTGCTACAGAAGGATGCTGAAGATTAGATAGGTAGATCACGTAACTAATGAGGAGTTACTGAACAGAATTAGGGAGAAGAGGAGTTTGTGGCACAACTTGACCAGAAGAAGGGATCGGTTGACAGGACAGGTTCTGAGGAAAGAGTGAAGGTTAGAAATCGTAGAGGGAGGCCAGGAGATGAATACACTAAGCAGATTCAGAAGGATGTAGGTTGCAGTAGTTACACGGAGATGAAGAAACTTGCACAGGATAGAGTAGCATGGAGAGCTGCATCAAACTAGTCTCTGGACTGAAAACCACAACAGCAACAACAATGTGTATATTTTCTTTGTATGTATGACGCGTGACAACTGTACCACCCAGGTTTGATCTGTTTTCTTACTCATCTCTATTTTTTACCTTAATTTTGTTTTCCTTTTTGTTGTTTTCCTCTTGTTTTTGATGTATTGTAACAATGTACTTTATGGTCTCTGCTGTATTGCGTCATACTCGAAATGTTTTGACTATTGGTAAGTTTGCATCCTGACTTGACTTGTCACTAGCTTGTGCTACTATTCACATCACCCAGTGGCCATGTTTGTTATTTTGTACGTAGCGTCGGTTGTGCTCTGATGTTGGTACTTGTACATGACGCCAAAGGGTGTGTGTGAAGCTTCCTGCTTCCTTTGATTTGTTCATCTTTATTTATATTGTTCTAAGTCTTTGACAGTTTTGTTATTTTGTAATTATTTCAGAAAAAGCTGTGTTCCTCATCAGTTTTTCATCCTTCCTGGAGATATTCTAAAGAGGCGTTTACTCAAAAAGTATCAATTAAGTTGAGTTGCTGAACATCAGAGCAAAAAATTTTTCTCCAACTACCGTAACAAATGCGTATAAAAGGAAATTTCCAAATCTGTAAAACTATGGTTGTCCATCCCCTTTTACAATACTGCTGCGCGATGTGGGTTCGTTACCAGATAGGACTGATGGAGTACATCGATAAAGTTCAAATAAGGGTAGCACGAATTGTATTATCGCGAAATATGGGAGGGAGTGTCACTTAAATCATACAGGGTTTGGGATGGACATCATTAAAACAAATGCGTTTTACGTTGCGGAGGAATCTGCTCACGAAACTCCAATCACCAACATTCTCCTCCGAATATTTTGTTGACGCCGATCACCATGATAAATAAATGTAAATGTCGGGTGGCTAGACCGTTCGCCAGGTGCAGGTCTCTCGAGTTGACACCACATCGGCCACCTGCGCGTCGATGGGAATGAAACGATGATGATCAGGATAACACAACAGCCAGTCCCTGAGCGGAGAAAATCTCCGACCCGGGTCGTTAGGATTGACATTCTGTTTCGCTAACCACTCAGCTACCGGAGGCCGACGATCACCATGATAAAATAAGGGAAATCAGGTCGCGTAGCTTTTCGCGTAGGTGTTCACTATTTCCGCACGCTATGCGAGATTGGAATAATAGAGAATTGTGAAAGTGGTTCGATGAATCCTCTGCTGGGCACTTAAATGTGATTTGCAGAGTATCCATGTAGATGTAGAAATGGTCGCATGCCCATTACGCGACTATATGTGAAACCAAGAAAATAAAGTTTTATGTAGTAACTGGATCAAGCAATACACAAACTGGACAGTAAATGAAATGAAGTTTGTACTGTGGTGCTATGAGTCGCAGTTTTGTGCCTCTTTCAAACGATGTCAAGCACTGCGTTTGGCGGACGGCCTAGTCCACTCCAACTGCGACTGGCTCGATAAATCCCCAATACCCAGAACAGTGGGTCGTACGTAGCAATAAATATTCTCGCAATGTCGTAGCTGCAGGAGGACTCTTAGTAAATGAATGGCTTCATGTGGATATGGCATACCTGAAAAAATTGTGGAATCTCCTCCTCGAAGAACTCAAGCAGTTGTCAAAGTTAAAGATCTTGTTACACATTAATGGAGTGGTATCTCCTGGGCTGACTAATAGTTCTTGTCTGACGTGCCTATGTCTGAAACTGAAAAAATCATGGACGCTAGAGGAACAACAAACCCATACTGACTTGATGAAGTTTTGGAAAGACACATAGTAGCGGAGACTCAGGTTGACTGGTGGTGCTACGTTCGTTTTACAGTGAAAAACGAAATAAATACAAATACGAGGCATGTTCAGAAAATAGATGTACCGCGACCGTAAATGGCTTTAATGCTTTTTTATTGAAGGTTGGCAACACTGAGTGGTAGTGGCGGGATCCACTGAACAGAGCGAGCATCGTAGGAATACGGCAGTACGTAAATTTTCGTGCAAAATGCCGGCAAGAAATCTGGCCAAGTGTGAGACAAGTGCTATGATCTGCCTAACATGTTTTCGGGAATGAAAACGATTTACGGAGAAGGTATTCAGAACCGAACGAGTGTGTTTAAGCGGCGTAAAAGCACTAGAGGCGAACAAATTTTCATGTCGAATAGAGGAATGGAAGACCTCTAACATTCTGCGTGGTTTCTGTTGTTCTAAGCCGTGTCTCCCTACCACATTCGCGCAACGACGCTCTGAACGTGTTTTTTAGGGAATTGACTAGTTTGTACCTGGGACCTGTTGCTGGTAAGGAGACGCCAGACCACAAATGACATGTAGAAATCAGAAGAGTTCAGTGAGACTAGCGATGATATAACCAAATACTTAATGATTTCAGCGTCAGCTCCACTGCACTCCCTGTAAAAGAATCTTAATACTAACTAAATTTATGGGAAGGGATTCAAGGCTTTCCTATTTTTAGCTAGCTGGTAAAATAACGTCGAAAAAGCAGTTACGTTTACCATTGGAAATTTCATTCTACTCACGAAACATTGTTATAAATCGCACTATTGATAAAAGGAAATGTTTCAATATGGGATGATAAAAACCAACTGCGTTCAACAAAAATGTGAACGAATATTCCCTGAATGGGTTTCCAAGTTCTACAATGGATCGAAGGATGACCTATGCCATATCACGTCTATAATCTGGGTTTAAACTAAGTTTCACAAAAGAGAAAATTATCAAAATGGTCTACAGTGACCCTCAATTATCTTTAATTACTTATCTAACTTGTCGTAAATTACAGTGGCTGATGTGGCTTCTCAATAAATATAACAGAAAAATTATCGCGTTTCCGATTTTAACTTACGTAGCAAATGTGAATACCATGAGCTTTAATTAACGATCGACACTAGTATTACGCAAAACGGGGGTGTAACAGATGAGACTTCTGCAGTTCTGAGTGAAGCTTTATGCGCTGTTATGCGGCATCGCGTGCGTTCATTACCTTGTCGTTGGTTAGGCAGTGTCAGGGGGCGTCACGCGACGCAGCTCCATCCAGCTCGCCGTCTCGGAAGCAACTCCACACTAACTTCTCGTTACTACAATTTACCGAAGTTGGTTTTAAAGAAAACTATCTGGCTGTGTTTTCATCTGACCAATCAGGGTCTCAATGTTAACCTTAAGCTCCGCCTACAAAAATTCTGTCCATCCAATGAGAAACGTTATACTTTTCGTAGTGGGGCAATGTTTTTAAAGTTTGCAACATAACAGAGATGCGAAAAAGTCTCACGCTAAAACTTGCGGCTGGTGTGGCCCTTTTAGTGTTATCGTAAGATCTATACTGTTCTTCTGGAGGGCTCCAGCTTTTAGCGTGGGCTGAGGGGTGGTTCTGGCAGTTAGCTGGCGACGTGGGTGTCCGTCCCTTATCGTAGGGCCTTCTAGCTTAACACGGTTCTGCTCTCGGCTTCTGTTCTCGTTTCTCCCCTCGGAACTGCGTCTGTCTCACGGTGGGAGGGTATGACATGCATTTAGGCATTCTTGTGTTAGTCTGTTGTATTCCATTTGCTCACTCGTTACTCGAATTACTTTGGTTAATTATTCGGAGCTATGTGACATACACTCCTGGAAATGGAAAAAAGAACACATTGACACCGGTGTGTCAGACCCACCATACTTGCTCCGGACACTGCGAGAAGGCTGTACAAGCAATGATCACACGCACGGCACAGCGGACACACCAGGAACCGCGGTGTTGGCCGTCGAATGGCGCTAGCTGCGCAGCATTTGTGCACCGCCGCCGTCAGTGTCAGCCAGTTTGCCGTGGCATACGGAGCTCCATCGCAGTCTTTAACACTGTTAGCATGCCGCGACAGCGTGGACGTGAACCGTATGTGCAGTTGACGGACTTCGAGCGAGGGCGTATAGTGGGCATGCGGGAGGCCGGGTGGACGTACCGCCGAATTGCTCAACACGTGGGGCGTGAGGTCTCCACAGTACATCGATGTTGTCGCCAGTGGTCGGCGGAAGGTGCACGTGCCCGTCGACCTGGGACCGGACCGCAGCGACGCACGGATGCACGCCAAGACCGTAGGATCCCACGCAGTGCCGTAGGGGACCGCACCGCCACTTCCCAGCAAATTAGGGACACTGTTGCTCCTGGGGTATCGGCAAGGACCATTCGCAACCGTCTCCATGAAGCTGGGCTACGGTCCCGCACACCGTTAGGCCGTCTTCCGCTCACGCCCCAACATCGTGCAGCCCGCCTCCAGTGGTGTCGCGACAGGCGTGAATGGAGGGACGAATGGAGACGTGTCGTCTTCAGCGATGAGAGTCGCTTCTGCCTTGGTGCCAATGATGGTCGTATGCGTGTTTGGCGCCGTGCAGGTGAGCGCCACAATCAGGACTGCATACGACCGAGGCACACAGGGCCAACACCCGGCATCATGGTGTGGGGAGCGATCTCCTACACTGGCCGTACACCACTGGTGATCGTCGAGGGGACACTGAATAGTGCACGGTACATCCAAACCGTCATCGAACCCATCGTTCTACCATTCCTAGACCGGCAAGGGAACTTGCTGTTCCAACAGGACAATTCACGTCCGCATGTATCCCGTGCCACCCAACGTGCTCTAGAATGTGTAAGTCAACTACCCTGGCCAGCAAGATCTCCGGATCTGTCCCCCATTGAGCATGTTTGGGACTGGGTGAAGCGTCGTCTCACGCGGTCTGCACGTCCAGCACGAACGCTGGTCCAACTGAGGCGCCAGGTGGAAATGGCATGGCAAGCCGTTCCACAGGACTACGTCCAGCATCTCTACAATCGTCTCCATGGGAGAATAGCAGCCTGCATTGCTGCGAAAGGTGGATATACACTGTACTAGTGCCGACATTGTGCATGCTCTGTTGCCTGTGTCTATGTGCCTGTGGTTCTGTCAGTGTGATCATGTGATATATCTGACCCCAGGAATGTGTCAATAAAATTCCTGGGACAATGAATTCACAGTGTTCTTATTTCAATTTCCAGGAGTGTATTACTGGATTTGCTTATCATGTCAGGGTTTTCATGGAAGTTGCTGGATTTGCCTGACACCTTACATATCGCCACCCTTCGAACTTAATTTTTGCACTGAAGTTAGGCAATGACTGAATCGTTGTCTAAGTCATTCAAAAATTATTGCTTTATCTAAATTTTTGTTTCCTACTGTTCAGCCACGTTATTCTGGTTCTATGCTAGTTTGCATTAGTAATTTATATTTTTATATTCTTCCACATTATTCTCAAAAATATGTTTATATTGACAGGAGAAGAATGTTTTTATTCTATTATAATTATTATTGTTTAATTATTTTCTTTCTTGGTTTAAGTGTGAAGTTTGTTATCGAAAGTGAGGAGTCTTTCACATCAATTTTCTTAGAAATATTTTTTTTTATAAATGTAGTAATTAAGTAAAATCTATTCCTAACACATTTTCTAAATATCATGTACAAGTAAAATGTTTTTGTATCTAGACGCTCATTTCAACATTGTTACACTGACAAATAAGAATTATTTCCAAGAATTGCTTTGACAAAGAAATATACATACAAAAGTATTGAGATATTATCCTAACAAATGGTACAAATGTTAAAAAAAAGGGAAAACATCCAACAAGATAATTTTTTATTCTTTGTTTTTATAAGGAGAAAATAAGTAAAATATAGTTATTCTTTTATTTTTATGAAGAAAAAATAATTGGCATATAGTTTTAGTGTTTATTATGCCTTACTTTTGTTCTTTATATACTGTCCATTTCAGAACTAATGACTTATTTTTATCGAAAGTCTATTTTTTTTTTACTTAAATCGATAGTCAATGACTGTTATTTTGTAGTTTATTAACTGCCTGGTGTGCTTAACTTATTTAGTTCTTCACACATTTCTTTTGCACAATTCCTAAATCACATAATATGATTTCACACATTCACACAATCCTATGAATGTTTAAGCATGAGGTTAGTGAATGTTTTTGCACAAAGGTGATGCACTTGAGCGAGATGGATGTGGGCAAGTATTTGATGTACAGCTTCGTTTGTCATTCCTTGTTGGCTTTGTAACACTGTGTTGCTGTTGTAGAGGTCCCATAATGGAATGGAGCTGTGTGCAGAATCTCGTGGTTTACTGGCTTTGTATGCGTGAAAGTCATCGTTATGTGTCGCTGAAAGCGGTCGTTTTTCGTTGTAATACTTCGCAGACGACTACTTTACAATAGGATAGGGATTTTGGAAGGTATGTCGTCTATTCTTCACCAATCTTCCTTCTTGGTCTCAATTTTGCGAATCTTCAACTTCTGTTCTTCCTGCTTTTCCTCTGCTTCTTACTTGCTTTTTGGTTCTTCTCTGGGCAGGATATGGAAATAATTTTTGAGAACTAGTCGCTTTGAAATTGTCCTCTTAGTAGGAGTTTGATAAATTGTTTGGGCGTATCATTTTTACTTTGTGGAAGTTTTCTTCAGTTTCATGCATCAGCGTGCTGTTTAATAGCAGTAGTGTGACTTTTACACATATTTTTTTGCCAGTGGTGGCTTGCCCAAGCGGTCTTCTCGTCGGGCCGGTTCTTGCTTGCTCCACTGAGTTGGGCTGTTCTGGGACCCTTCTGATGTTCTGTGTCCTGTCATATCTCTGCAGGGTTCCACCACTCTGTGGTTCTGTGTTCTGTCCCGGCAGGGTTCCACCACTCTGTGGTTCTGCTTGGCAGCAGATTTATTTACTGCCCACTTCTGATACAAGTGCCCTCTGTTGGTCTCGCTGTCCTTTCCCTTCTCTCGACGCTTCTGCCTTGTAGGTATCGTGTCTTTGCTAACTTCGTCCTTTTCTTTCTTGTTACTTCTCGCATTGCAAGTTGTGGGTCGTTGCATCTGGTCTTTGCTGGAGTTTTTACAATGGTTCTTACAAAAAGTTTTCCTCATAATCATCTAACATATATCTAGTACCTACATTGTTTTACGGCTTATTATAAAGCTTTACAATTTTTGGCGCCCTTTCCACGTTACAATTCTAAGATATTTTGAGTCTTAACTTCTACAAGGATCCTCAAATTGGTTTTTTTTATTTTTTGTGTAGTGTCGTGGTGTATAGCATTTTAGTATTTCATGCTGTTAGACTATCTAAATTTTATCCCTTCACCTTAATCTATGGTACTATTGGTGTTACTTTTGTTTTTATTTTTATTGAAACTACTTTCTTTTTTCCATGTCCCTCTCTCTACATTCTTCTTTCTCCTGACGATCTTATGGGCAACATAATCTTGAAATATTGTGCTGATTATTTACCAATAATAAAATTAATCTTCAAACTTGTACTGAAAGTGTTTAATACTGCCAGTCTTAGGTAAAAATACCTCTGCTTTATCTTGTAAAATACCCTCTTTTACTGTGTTCCGAAATACCTTGAACTTCTTGCAATTTTTCGTCGATTTCTTTATGGACTTCTAACATGAATTGAGGCGATTCCCCCTTTTGTGCATACCATTCTAATTGTTTCTAATAGGACCTCTTACTTTAATCTTACGTGTTTTCAGAACTGGCAATTCCTCATTGGCATTACACTGCATGAATAAATATTCTGAGATCGCAGTCAGTTCACTTCCGCTACCAATTACAATATTGACTGGGATATGCTTTACCACGGCCTTCACAATTGGTTGAATTTGAAAGGGTTAGTTCTGTTCTTCTTCTTGCATCAACGAATCCTCCACTGAATCATGCATGAGTCTTTTCAGGAATTTCCCTTGTGAATTCGAACTTTCTGTAGGATAAGCTTCGACTGCTACTTCTCTCTCTTTTATTTCCTCTTCTCTATTTCTTCCTTCATTTAAGTTTTCTTCAACATCCTCTACTTTTTCCTCATCCTCGTCTATCTTCTACATCTTTGTTGATACTTCCACATAATCGCATCTAAATGCTCTAATTATCGCTGCATAACTTCCTTCATTATATATGTTGGGTTGTGTGCCCACTAGTAACTTATTTTCAACTTCTGTCGACTGCACATTATCCTCATTGAATTCGCTTTCCCTGGTTTACATCTCAAATAGCTCTGCAATAGTCATTACTTCGTCCTTACCTCCTACATTCATTGTGAATGCCTCTGGTAATTCATCTTCCTCGTCAGTATTCTCCCGATTAATTTCGTCCCAAAACGATATTGTTATTTTCCTGTCCTTGTTTTCATCTGGTCACTGCTGATTTGTTTCTTCCTTCTTCTCTTCTCGTGATAAGGTATTTACTTCTCTGTTCAAGGTACTGCAATTGTCCTGGGTCGGTGCGTCATTCCCTTTGGCATGGGCACTTAGCTGTCAATTCGAACGTTTATCGGGATTTGGTGGTCTTACCTCCACTTCTTCTATCTGTATTCTCTTTTCTTGCTCTGCTTGTTGATATTGGTTTCTTTGTTGATAATTTGTCGGTCTATTGGCGCTCCAATATCCGTTCCAGTTGTCGCTATTCCCTCTGTAATAGTTGTTGCCGTTCCTGGGTGAATTATAGTTATTGCCATATTCTCTTCTAAATCCATAACCGGTTCTTTGTTGAAATCTATTGTCGTCTCTTCGTGCGAAGTTATCACGTGGTTCGTAATTATTGTTTCTTCGTACTGTGTCTTGTGGATTCAACTGCTTTTTGCTTTCGTTTTCACGTGCGCTTCGTCTTTTTCTTGCGTCGTCTTCCGAAAATATGAACTCTAGTTCCCTTAGAATACCTTTAAATGCTTCGATGTCATTGCCTCCACGACCTACTAATGATTGCTGGTATTTCAATGGTAACTTCATCGTGCATAATTCAATCAACTCTCCGTCACTGTATGGTACATCTAAGCATTGATTTTTCTTTGCCATTAATTCGAAAAATTTCACGGGACTCTTCTCTCCTGAATTTTCAAAATGTGGGTTCTGTAATAATTCGTACTTCACTCTGTTCTGTGCTTCGCAGTACCGATATCGTGAGAGAAACTTCTCTCTGAAATCTTCGTACAATCGGCATGTCGCTGCAACATTTTGCATGGTTTCTGCGACTGTTCCTGACATGTATGCACGTATGAAGCCTAATTTGTGTGCTAGCGTCCAGTGTTCTGGTAATCCTACTGGGAACTGATCAATAAAACTTCGTGGATGTAATGAGTTTCCTTCTCGAAAGTGTTGAAATTTTCTGACTGTGAGGAAATGATCGTTGTCGTACTTCGTCATATTCCCATATGAAATTCGCGATTCTTCGCCACTTTTGTTTCTGATCATTTCTCCCGTCGTTCTTTCCGGTTGTGGTAGATCCATTGGATATTGTCCACTGTAGCTTTCGCGTACCCGCGGTGCAGGCTGTCTGATTTCACGTATGTTATTTTCCGCCTGTGATTGGAATCGAAAATGCGTGATATCTTCGTTAATTGCTTGTTTTTCCGGTGCTGTTACAGATACGGACGTGGCTGCAGACTCAGTGCTTGTTAGATCCTGTTCGCTACGCTCTTCAATGGTTTGCAACAACTCTGTTCGCAATTTCTGAAATTGTCGCTTCGTTTGCACTTCTATTTTGACTATGCGGTTATCATATCTTTTCAGTGCTGCTTTTGTGATACGTTTGTGTAACACACTGTTTTCAACAATTTCACGCACTGTACCTGCTGCTTGTCTAGTAATTACGTTTATCTGTTTCTCTAGTTTCCTGACTTCCCCTGGGTGTTGTTACGTAATGTTTTGATCTCGTCCTGAGTGTCATTACGCAATGTTTGTACGTCCGCTTGTACCTTGTAAATGTCTGTTCTCAACTGATTGTGACCTGTTACTAAGTTTCCTATCTCTTCTCGAGATTCTTTTGCCTCGTCTTCAATATGACTTAGGTGTAAGTGAATTTTTTTGTCTTGTTCTTTAATCTCACGCATTTGTCTCGTGGTTTCTGCATTCTGAATTTTAATTTGGTTCGCAATTTCTTTATTTTGTCTTGTCATGGTTTCCGTCATTAATTGTAATAATTCTGCCAGATTGGTGGGTCCTATTGCGTTTTCTTCCGACGTCCTACGCTCTGTGATTTCGCCCAAGTATTGGTTTGCAACCGATTGCATTGAACTGTGCTGTGACACGTTCCTGCTAGCATTCCTTGTACTCTGTGGTGAGGGCGCTCTGATTACTTGTACTATCTGTTCTACGTATTCAAGACGCATGTTAGAATCCTCTTCGACTGTCTCTCTACTTTCCTGTTCCTCTGTCGTATGCTGACTTACGTTTTCTATGCCTATGACGTACATTATCCTCGTTATGGTGCGTTATATGTCCTATTTCTCGTGATACTGCATCATTTGTTGTACTGTCCTCTTTCTCTGTCCATTTTCATGCTGGGTCTCTACCTCAATTCGGTCAAGGTCTCGATCAGCCATTGCTAATCTTTCTGGATCCCTTATTTTCTGTTTTAAAAGCAATTCACGAGCGCTACTTCGAGTCAACATGCGCTCATACGATCTCACGTGTTTCATAAACTTTTTGTTCGCACGACTTGACACTTATTATACCCAAGACTGACAAACCATTCACTTACTTGTTGGGTCAGAACTAACTTGTCAACGATGTATCTGCCACCTGTGCGCTTGCATTGGGGAGAAAACTTAATTCTAACAATATTAAAATTCATAACTTAATTATGCTATTTACTCTGTTAGAATGTCTCACATTCTATTGAATACTTTCTTACTATCTATCGCTGCAGATACCGTTTTTGACTATTGATGCCTTTCAAATAAATTTTTTTTATTGGGAAAATTTTTAACTGGATATATTTCTGACCTAGTTAGGCATGTGGTCGACCTTCAATCATGGTATTTTACCATCCTGGCGGGGTCGCCATTCTCTAACATTCTGTGTGGTTTCTGTTGTTGTAAGTCGTGTCTCCCTACCACTTTCGCACGACTCTCTGAGCATGGTTTTTAGGGAATTGACTAGTTTGAACCTGGGACCTGTTGCTGGTAAGGAGACGCCAGACCACACACGATATGTAGAGTTCAGTGAGACTAGCGATGATATAACCAAATACTTAATGATTTCAGCGTCACCTCCACTGCTCTCCCTGTAAAAGAATCTTAATACTAACCAAATTTAGTGGAAGAGCTTCAAGGCTATCCTATTTTCAGTTAGCTGGTAAAATAACGTCGAAAAAGCAGTTCCGTTTACCATTGGAAATTTTATTCTACTCACAAAACATTGTTATAAATTGCACTATTGATAAAAGGAAATGTTTTAATATGGGATGATGAAAACCAACTGCGTTCAACAAAAATGTGAACGAATATTCCCTGAATGGGTTTCCAAGTTCTACAATGGATCGAAGGATGACCTATGCCATATCACATCTATAATCTAGGTTTAAATTAAGTTTCACAAAAGAGAAAATTATCAAAATGGTCTACAGTGACCCTCAATTATCTTTAATTACTTATCTATCTTGTCGTAAATTACAGTGGCTGATGTGGCTTCTCAATAATTATATAACAGAAAAATCATCGCGTTTCAGATTTTAACTTACATAGCAAATGTGAATACCATGAGCTTTAACTGACGATCGACACTAGTATTACGCAAAACGGGGGTGTAACAGATGAGACTTCTGCAGTTCTGAGTGAAGCTTTATGCGCTGTTATGCGGCATCGCTTGCGTTCATTACCTTGTCGTTGGTTAGGCAGTGTCAGGGGGCGTCGGGCGACGCAGCTCCATCCAGCTCGCCGTCTCGGAAGCAACTCCACACTAACTTCTCGTTACTGCAATTTATCGAAGTTGGTTTAAAAAAAATTATCTGGCTATGTTTTCATATGACCAGTCAGGGTCTCAATGTTAACCTTAAGCTCCGCCAACAAAAATTCTGTCCATCCAATGAGAAACATTATACTTTTCGTGGTGGGGCAATGTTTTTAACGTTTGCAACGTAACAGAGATGCAAAACAGTCTCACGCTAAAACTTGCAGCTGGTGTGGTCCTTTTAGTGTTATCGTGAGATCTATACTGTTCTTATGGAGTGCTCTAACATGGGCTGGGGGGTGGTCCTGTCTGTTACTTTTCGTGGTGGGGCAATGTTTTTAACGTTTGCATCATAAGAGACACGAGAAAAAGTCCCACGCTAAACCTTGCGGCTGGTGTGGCCCAGTTAGTGTTATCGTAAGATCTATACTGTCATTCTGGAGGGCTCTATCTTTTAACATGGGCTCGGGGGTTTTCCTGTCGGTTACTTTTCGTGTTGGGGCAATGTTTTTAACGTTTGCAACGTAACAGAGACGCGAAAAAGTCTCACGCTAAAACTTGCGGCTGGTGTGGCCCTTTTAGTGTTATCGTAAGATCTATACTGTTCTTCTGGAGGGCTCCAGCTTTTAGCGTGGGCTGAGGGGTGGTTCTGGCAGTTAGCTGGCGACGTGGGTGTCCGTCCCTTATCGTGGGGCCTTCTAGCTTAACACGGTTCTGCTCTCGGCTTCTGTTCTCGTTTCTCCCCTCGGAACTGTGTCTGTCTCACGGTGGGAAGGTATGACATGCATTTAGGCATTCTTGTGTTAGTCTGTGGTATTCCATTTGCTCACTCGTTACTCGTATGACTTTGGTTAATTTAATGTCACGATTTATTCAGAGCTATGTAACGACCGGGAGGGCGGTGTGCTGACCACAAGACCCTCCTATCCGCATCCTCAACTGAGGATGACACGGCGGTCGGATGGTCCCGATGGGCCGCTTGTGGCCTCAAGACGGAGGGAGTGCATGTGACATACTACTGGATTTGCTTATCATGTTTGGGTTTTCATGGAAGGTGTTGGATTTGCCTGACACCTTACAGACCTTCCATTTGACTGATGAATTTGGTGCAAAAGTCTATTAGCGGTGAATGAAAGTTCTGCAATGATTCCATCGAACTCTCTTATACGAGACACTCGCAGAAAAGCTGGGATGCCGGAAACCGTGCGCAAGATGGGGCACAAAACAGTTGACTGCACAGCCAAAGAGACATCAGCTCAGTAGCACCAGCGAGTTTCTTGAATGACATGTATTGGAGGGCGAGGTTTTACTGAGCTCTATTCTGAGTGTAGGTGAAACTTGGGTGGCTAATTACACGCCTGAGATGAAAAGACCATCGTCACAGTAACGTCACACGAATTCCCCACCCAGAAAAAAAATTCAGAACCACAATTTCCGTCAAAAACATCGTAGCTTCAGTTTTTTGGTGCAGAGTAGGCATCATTTTGGTCAAATTTCTGCCTCAGGTGGAGACCGTTAACGATCAACGATATTGTGAAACCCTAAAAACTGAAAAGGACCATTGAAAACAAAAGGATGGGAATGCTGGTTAGAGGAGTGTCGTTGTTAGACGATAACGCCCGTCCTCACACAGCCTTAGCCACTAATTCGCTTTTGGACTCATTTGTTTGGGATGTTTTCAGTCATCCCCTGTAATCCCCTGAGTTGGCACCTTCAGATTACGATCTTTTCATCTCCTGAAGGCAGAAATGAATAGAATTAAAGTATCAACCAGCGAGCAGGAGCAAAAAGAGGTTCTGAAGTGGAGGAAGAAGTTAGCAGTAGAGTTGTTTGAGTAGGGTACAAAGAAGCTTGAGCCACAGCTCACCACATGCATTCAACTGGGTGGAGATTATGTGGAAAATTGGTCAGTAAGTGTATCAACAATAACCTGTAATGTTTTTCGAATACACTGTATCTAAACAAATATAAAAATTTTGTATATTAACTTTCTGAACTTGCCCAGTAATGACTAACGTAGTAGTGGTGATATCCCACGACTATCACAATATTCTTATGTTGAACCTGTACAGTATCTTCTCCATAGCTGACGCAAGGAAAAGTAGAGCCGGCGATGGAAGCGACAGAGGTAAGAGTGATCCAGGTGTGCCGCAGTGGAGTGTCGTAAGACCGTTGCTATTCACAATATACATAAATGACCTCGTGCATAACATCGGAAGTTCACTGTGGCTTTTTGCGGATGATGCTGTAGTATATCGAGAAGTTGTAACAATGGGAAATTGTACTGAAATGCACAAGGATCTGCAACGAATTGACGCATGGTGCAGGAAATGGCAATTGAATCTCAATGTAGACAAGTGAGGTACAATATAGCAGGTCAGTAACTGGAAGCAGTTAATTCCATAAATTATTTGGGAATAGGCATTAGGAGTGATTTAAAATGGAATGACCATATAAACTTAAACGTCGGTAAAGCAGATGCCAGACTGAGATTAATTGGAAGAACCCTAAGGAAATGCGATTCGAAAACAAAGGAAGTAGGTTACGGTACACTTGTTCGCCCACTGCTTGAATACTGCTCACCGGTGTGGGATCCGTACTAGATAGGGTTGATGGAAGAGATAGAGATGATCCAACGGAGAGCAGCGCGCTTCGTTACAGGATCATTTAGTAATCGGGAAAGCGTTACGGAGATGACAGATAAACTCCAGTGGAAGACTCTGCAATAGAGACGCGCAGTAGCTCGGTACGGGCTTTTGTTGAAGTTTCGAGAACATACCTTCACCGAGGATTCAAGCAGTACATTGCTCCCTCCTACGTATATCTCGCGAAGAGATCATGAGGATAAAATCAGAGAAATTAGAGCCCACACAGTGGCATACCGACAGTCTTTCTTTCCACGAACAGTACGAGACTGGAATAGAAGGAAGAACCGATAGAGGTATCCTCCGCCACACACCATCAGGTGGCTCGCAGAGTATGGATGTAGATGTAGATGTAAAGGTGTTCGACACTATGCCCATTGGTGCAGCTGTGCTCTACGACAGCCGAGTCCGGCACCTGCTATCCACACCTGCAGGCGGCGGACCGCCCCTAAGCGCGTCTTGGGGGACCTGATCGAAATTTCGTACCTGCGCCGCCAGCCTTTGTCCTGCAGTGGGGCAGCTGCGTCCCGCCACCAGAATTACAATGGCCGACACGGGCCAGACCAGCCGTTCGCTGCTAGTCTTGCCCGGCCCCTTATTATGCTCGGCCACATGCAAATCGCCTTTTCAATATCCTTGTTCAGCGCTGCCACCCGCCCGGCCGACATCAAAGCAGTAATTAAAGCGCCGGCCAAGAATTTCATTACGGTATTGCGGTGAATTATTTAGCATACGGGCGACCCGGGGCCCGGCCATTGCCGTTGCGCGCAGCTGCCAGCACCTGCTGTGCTCCCCGCTGATTTTCCATTTAATTTTCGCAGCCGGGCATGAAGAATGTGACGCATTGACCGCCCACCGCTGTCGCCTTTCAGGCGCCAAGCGACGAACCAGAATTTGAAATTAAGGCTGTTCAGTTAATAACGCAAAGTTGTCGGGCTTCGCTCAGCTGGTACGGTAGCCCTCCAGAGGAAAGAATGGAGGGACTCGAGTCACATTGACTTTCTATAGCAACACAAATGATTTTCGCGCTTCCCAGTGTATGACATGTCAGCCACAGTCAAACCTAGTAGCTTAAGGGACAAATATATTCCATACATCTCTTGTAAGAATATAGAAGCCAATTAAGAAAACATTATTACTCAGTACACTTTTCCCGTCTCATGGCCAAATGAGGAACCCAGAATTACTTAGCTACTGTCGTATATTTCTCCTTCTTCTTTTAAAATCTCTTCCAATACGCATAAATGGTTGCATTCAAAAATGGTGTTCACGATGAGTTTTTGCATATCCATAGCTTTCTCTCCCGGGTAAACGATGCGTTGTTCTTAGTTGGTCCTTCTCTTTTTCTTTTATTAATCCTACATGGTAAGGATCTCAGACTATTGAATACTCAAAGAAGGCAGGAAGAAAGATTGGGTTTAAACTCCCGTGGACACCGAGGTCATCAGAGGCGGAGCACAAGCTCGGATTCTGCCGAGGATGGGGAAGGAAATCGGCCGTGCCCTTTTTAAAGGATTCATCCAGGCTTTTGCCTGGAGCGATTTAGGGAAATCACAGAAAGCCTAAATCTGGGTGGTCAGGCGCGGGTTTGAGCCGTCATCCTCCGGAATCCGAGATCAGTTTGTTATGCACTGCCCCTCCTCGCTGGGTTTGAATACTCAAGAATCGATTGAACGAGTGTTTTGTAAGCATTTCTTTCGTGGGTCAGTTGCGGTTTCTTAAGATCCTCCCAATGAAATTCAATCGGGCACCCGCTTCTCCTGCCCGTATCTTTCATCACTGTGGATCGTTACTCCTAGATATTCGACGGTAGTTCCTCTTTCCAGTGACTTGTCGGCTGCAGTGTAATCGAACAGTGGTGGAACTCTTACTTTATTTATGCGCAGTTTGTTACTTTTTTTTTCTACTGGATCAGCTTTCAGTTCCTACATTAATCGTCTGGTATTTCAATTATTTTTCTGCCTACTTTATATTCTTGGTTTTATAGATCTTCAAGCATATATCGGGTGTTTCAGCATAGCGGTTACAAACTTTCAGGAGATGTGAGGCCCGCATCCAGGGGTAGTAATTTCAAACACCTTCTTGAATGACGATCTTTGTGTGTTTTTGTTCTTATTTCTTGGTTTCTGCTGTGCTAAGAATAATAATTTTTTCTCAGCCTATTCGTGTTCCTCTTTTCATGTCTTCACTGTCGCGTTTTCGACCAAGCACAGCTACGTAATTTCCACCGTCTAGGCGTATTCTATCTCTCCTGGAAGTTTGTAACCGCTGTGCTGAAACACCCTGTACTTATCTACAATTAGTTCTCCAATCTTTTCAACGATTCATGATGTTACATGTTTCTAGTGTATCGGCTTTGTATTCCTGGGTATATGTTTTTCGTTACTTGACTGAGCAGGACCTGCTTCACGTAAACGCTTATCAACTCAACCTTCCAAATCTGGTACCATAGGTACTTCAGCTGCAACATCAGCACGCTCGATATGCGTGGCCGAAGTGTAGGGAGCCTAACTTCCAGGCACTTAGATTCAATATACTACAAATAGATATTTCCTGTGTCAATATTAACAATAAACCCTTATTATTAATACAACCTCTGTTATCGCTTTTTTCACGCTACCTATCAAAGAACTTATTTCCGAAATGGTGTACTGCCATCTCAGATCAGCGACTGCTTTGTTAAACCAAAACATTGGTTAGATGTATCTTTGTCGTCTTACTTACGATACTGGCCTCCTTCTCCAATTATAAGACTAGTGCCAAATATTGCGCTAGAAATAGCAAAATAAATTAATAAAATTATGCTAATTTAAACGCACAGAAATGTCGCTTTTGTTCCAGCAAAGATCTTATATTCACTTTAACGAGTGCCTAGTAGGTAATGTGCAAATGTTCTTGGCAACGTTCAGGTTACCTAGATAATTTGAGAAATGAAAGTGTTTTCGGCACTATAACAAATTACCCGAGGTAATCAGCACACTACCAAGATAATCTTCAGAATAATTGATTTCTGCCCTTTAACGGTAACAGTCATCTTTCGCTCCATTTAGGCATACCACCCTTTGGCTAATTCCGATATAGAATCACTGGATTTTACTGTGTATCCTAGTGAGAGACGCACCTCGTGTGTGAGCGCTTGTATTTTAAGGGAAATTAAAAAGATTTAAATGGCTCTGAGCACTATGGGACTTAACATCTGAGGTCATCAGTCCTCTAGATCTTCATTTAAACCTAACTAACCTAAGGACATCACATACATCCATGCCCGAGGCAGGATTCGAACCTGCGACGACAGTAGTCGCGCGGTTCCGGACTGAAGCACCTTGAACCGCTCGGTCACAGCGGCCGGCAGGGAAATTAAAGTCAGGGAGGCCTGTGAAGCGTAAGTACTAGCTATACCCTGGCGTTGCTGCCAGTATCGGCTCAGGCGCGCTCTTCGAGGCTTGTCTGTCCATCGACATTTTTTTAAATGTATTACATTGTATGAGTAGGCCACTAAAATGACTGTACGTGAATTTCTGCAGCACATCGAATACTGACATAAGGACGTGATTGAATTTACCATAGGCGTACAAGTTCAATGTTCGCGAGGAGTGCAAAACAATAGTTACGAAGTGAAATGAGTTTTCGTTTACTTACCAGTTTCTATGAAGCTGGTGTTCAATATTATTCTCTTTCGAACCTCCATTAAAATGATTGGAATAAGTTAATGGCGAAGAAGCGTAGGGCACGTTTACCCATTAGAAAACTGAGCGATTACTACACCGTTGATCAATTACTTCACACGTGATGATCCTCTCAGTATTCTACAATGATCTGTTACAACTCACAAGGGTACTCTATCACTTAGATAACACAACATATATATTCAGAAATGTAACAACTGGGTTTTAACGTAATCAGGCGCAGTTCGATTTGTCATTGTATGAGGTTCACAGACGTGACGTAGGTAAGGAATGCTAAAAAGAATTAATCTACTAGGATATACCTAAAACTAGAACGTATTGTAGGATATCAAGCACAACGCGAGCTATGTGAGACATGAATTGGCGTTCCTCGCGGCTCCTTACTAAAACGTACAAGAGTACAAAAATTAAGGCTCATGTATGGCCAATAACCATCCGTATATGTGGGTAACCATTTCTCTTATCAGCTCTTCTCTATTATGTGCCCCCAATTATAAGAACGGACACAGTCATAATAAGAACCCTGTCAGTTACATAAAAATCTAACTGTGTCAAAATTCCACTTAATTGGACATACTGGGTTTTATTGAAATCGGAAGGAAATGGGTTGTGCAATGAGCTTGATTCAAATGAACTACCATCAACTTCATGTGATGGGAGATGGCCACAATCTGTCAGTCACACCATTAAAATTCCAAATCAATTTTGGCCAAACGAATAACTAAAAGTACATTTCGTAGATATAAGGAATATACAGTCACTCCACACTTAACATCGTCCACCTTCATACTACGGATTCCAATAAAGACTCCGGGTCTTACGGCCACTTCTCAGAACAAACGCATGCTAAACGAGATACCTTGACTCACATGGAATTACACTAAAAATTGCGGATAATCACTATTCGCGAGTACTACGCCTTATCGCGATGAACAACAGATTTCAAATAACCGAAATAGAAATTCGAGGTAATATTACACAATACTTCTCTCGTGATATAAGAGCAGAACAGGTCGAAAGCATTCATTACTTACTAAACCCGGGCGGACAGTGAGCCCAGCGTTCCAACCCTTCAGCGTTACAACATCGGATAATTGCATCGAAATTATGTTACATTTCGTTAAGATATGGCACATATCTACAATCTACTATATAAAATCCGTGTTTGGATATCCGTTCTGAACTTGCTGCTGTAGGTGGCCTGTCTAATAGCTTCCTGGGGCAACAAAAAGTTCATTTTCTATATTACGCGTAATTATTGACCGAATTTAAAAATTTAACATGCTGCCGTAATCTACCTATTAAGAATACGTTAAGTTTAACAAGATAGGTATTAAAATGAGAAATTGTATTCACATTGAAGCTGATGGCTCTCAAACATTGCAACGCTGCTCATCCATTACTCGAAAATGATAACACTTGAGAGGTGGCATGTCTCTATGATGCACACAGTGACTTGCCCCCTCTCATACTTATATCTTACTCTGAGTAATTGGGGAAGTATAGCCGAGTATGGTCATTACAAGGCCAGTATTGAGAACACAGAAGATATCAACATTTTCCTCTCTAATTGCATGTGGTGAAAAGTTGCTATTCCTTCCCACGCGGACTTCCCAAGCAGCATCTCCTGTCACCCGGGTGGTCCGGTGACAGGCGGGTTCTGATGATCTTGAAAGGGTTATGCCAACGGGTGTGAGGGAGTCAAGTGGATGTTGTTCAGACGCCGACATTGTCATAAGAGCGGGGGCGACACGGGCACAAGGGGCTGAAGGAGCTGCTAGGGTTAGAGTTTCCATTACTTCGCAGAAACTTTGTGAAAATGCTTTCTGACGGGCTAGGAGCGAGGCGTGGGAATGACTTGTGTTCCTAGGCCATCTTGGTGAGCAAATTCCACGTTTTCTGCAAAATCATAACTGTGATTAGCTTGATCAGGGGATAGTTCTGTGACGTAGCAAAATCGGCGCAGAAATTGGCGCCATGTGACTCCATTGGTGGAATAGTAATGTTTCGACAATAGAGTGGAATTTTCCACTGGTTTTCAAGTTGCTCATTGGCACGTTTAACCACGGGCACTGTGGTGGGGCAGTAATGTTCTGTATTCGGCTTGTCCGGCTGCTCTTGATAGAGTACGCTCTCGCCTTTCGGTCGGGGTAGGTTACAAAACTGAGCTCTCGCTGCTCTGTACAGCCTGCCTTCCGTTGGCTGTCTAATATAATTTCATTTAATTGTAACTGTCTGATGAAGTTGCTGAAGTTTCGACTTCAACGTAACTTTAAGAGTACAGTTAGCAATTGAGCGTTCTGCGCACTAGCGGCCTATGTTGTCCATCTTGAGCAATGTTGGATAAAGTTGACTGTATCATAGTTACTGTGTCACTTCGCTTGTTAAAATCAATCAACATACCGTCAATGGTTGTGTGGCGAGCCTTGTTCGTCTCCCTCAGAGGAGCATTTGTATTGCTACGAAGTCTTTAGTCTGGAACAACCAGACAAGGATAATTTGTTTCGTGCTATACTCTCGACATTATCATCACCACAACGGGCCGCCGAAGCAACCAGCAATCGCCTCCAGTACGCCAGATCGTGTTAAGAAGACAGCCTGGTAATGTGTGTCCGCAGCACCGGCAGATAGCTAATTTCACTATGTGATAATCAGGGCTCAGAAGAGCGCCCCTGTTCCCATCTTTTCTAACGTGGTTCTGTCTTGGGTGTTCATTGTCTGAGTTCTCACTACTGTAGCACCAATTAATGTTGAGTTGCAAGGAATTGGCTCAACATACCACTTGGTCATAAATGACACAAGCTAGTTTATGGACAACTTCTCCTCACAGCATTTATTTGAGTATCAAGTTTGATGTATTGTAAATGTTTCACGTGTTTTGTTTATTGTTTTGAGTTTAGCCATAATAAATCAAATTGTTATTTTGCTCAGAACTTTCATTCTGTACATAGGTAGAGCAACCCTTTCATTTCTCACTACGTTAATCAAACTTTCCTTTATCAAATTAATTTCTATCAAATTAAATTATTGCAGGTGCCAAACTCTTTTCTACTCGACTTGCAGTGTTGATTACAGTCAGTTCGCGTTTCTTCTTAATCCATGTGCAACAGCAAAAGTCGGAGTTAGAAAAAAGGGGGGCTTACATCATCATTTTCATATGAAGATTCTAGAAGAATTTAGTGTTAAATACACTACTAGCCCCGGCACCTCGCATACTTAGTGACTTCGAAAGAGGTTCATGTATAGCTTCAAACCTTTACGAAAACTTTTCTCGCTGATAGCCCCCAAAAAATGATGGAAGGATAAAGTTTATTGTTTACTACATTTCCGCTGTTCACGTGGTCATACTTCAGCATCTCCCACGACCTTTTAAATTTTTTACTTCTTTACAACTAATGCGATTCGCAACAGCAAGCTGTGCAGACAGTATCTACATATATCACTGGATGACCTGCAAAATTATATCATCGCACGGCACCTAGTTCGGGGGATAGACAGACGTGTCAGAAACTAGCTTCTGCTTCCATTGGCGTGCAGTAAAACTTCAACACCATGTGTAACGTTTTAATTTACCATTCTTTATTACTAATGCCATTTGCAATACATTTTTCATACAGTATCTACATACATCACTGAATGCACTTGCAACATAACATCAATGTACAGTAAAATTTTGGGAGATATAACGTCAGAAATAATGAGCTGTGTCAAAAACACGCTTCTGCTGAAAATGGAGCGCAAATTACCTATCCTATACTCATCCACTGATTCATAATTAAAGCACGTAGCTACTTCCAACAAACTTTAAGCACCATTATGTTTCTAAACTTTTTCTCACTTACATGCTTATTGTCAAGAATAACACAATCAGCCGTGGCCGGGGCTGTATACTGGTACAACACAAAAATAGGCGTGTTCCATTATTGCACGTTAACTTCTCCACATTTTAATGCTATTGATTTTTAATCTTTTTATTAGGAAACAATTTATAAAGAATTAAATATGTTTCATGAAATTATATTAAAAAATGCTTCATTATCTTATTGCCGTCGAAGAAGGCTTAAAAATGGAATGCACATCACCATCATCATCTCACTCCTCGAGAGGGTTAGGAATAATAGAACTGGAAGTGAATGGCCGCCAATGTAACTACGTTTTCTTCATGCAACTGAACATATTTTAAATAGGAAAACAATATTTTCGCATACCTGTTGCTTCTCATAATCTGGCTGGCAAGCGAATATCCATTCACTGTGGAAGTAACGAGCCTATTCCGATTTTTTACTTTTATAATATTGCTCTTACTAAAAACTTTCGCAGTCAGCATTTGTATGTGAAAGTGATAAACGTGAGAGCGCAAACTCTGGTAGGCCAGGGAACTCTCTCTCTCGCCAAATCAAGATTTTTTGTTAAGTATGTTCCACCGAAGTACGTCTACTTCTGAACAGTCTTAATATTTTCGTCTATTTTTACTATAGAAAGTTTCCTCCAGTCATAATCGATTTCTTATAGATGCTTATCATAACCTAGAAGGATTGTTTTTGGCAACTTCGACATAAGAGGTATGTGGGAGGGAGTTTTTACTCTTTCTTTGTGTGAAAGAGTCCTTTTAGGGTCTAAAACTGCAAGAGATGGCAATAAATCATTACCAGAGTTATATCTTTCTTTCAGTTCTGAACATTACACCTGCTTGAAATCCCTACAGCTGCGCTAAAAGTCCTTCACGACATCCTGTTCATTATATGTTTCTGGTTTCTGAAGTGTCTTCAGAACTTCAACTCCTAAATACATGTGGCTGCCAAGAAGAAACTTTGATCTATTGTTGTGGTCAGCGTCAATCAATTTATTGGTTACGATATACTGCCGGCCGATGTAGCAAAGCAACATTTCCTTGTATGCCTCTACTACCCTTGTGTAAGTCAATAATACCAACTTTACCACTCTGGAAATACTGATTTAAATCGGTGAAATTTTTAAAGTAAAGGCCATAAATAAATTAAATAATTTTAAAAAATTGTAATGAAGTGATAGATGAATTTGTTCTGCCGCAACTAGCCTTTCCACTAAGTATTTATACAAGCAAAATAGAGAAGCAAAGTATTCCATTGTTCTCAAATTCTCACTACAACCGTCCGGAAAGAAAGTCGTCCTGTCCGTCGTGGATGCAAGAATTTACGAGTTTTGATATCTAAGAACTTTCGAAATTCAATCAGTTATGCCTGTCACTTAGCACTGGATTTTAACTCGTTATGAATGTTCCTAGCTAGACCTTCAGAACGTGTGGGAAGACTTTTACGTGCTTCAGTGGCATATATGAGAATATTTAGCCAAGGACGTTTTTCAGTTAACCGAGTAGCAACAGAGCTTCTCGACTCCATCATGGAATTACAACTATCACAAGCAACCCTATAATATTATTTTCAGAAACTTTGTACTCATAAAATGAAAGCATTAGATCAGAATAAAGGTTTTTTACTTGCTACACCTTCGTTTGCCATCATTTCATCCTGATTAAAAATTTCACAAATGTTTCAAAATCTGCTCGTAATTTTATTTGTATGTTTATTAAAATATCTATGACACACAACGTTGTAACAGATTCTATGTCTGTTGATTCATCAGTAAGAACACCGAATTTCACATGCCACAGTTTTTCTGCACATTCATTCTTATGACTCTCTCTTGTCTATCTGGGAACATTTAGTGTTACCCAATTGTATAGTTTGGAGATATTAGAATCAGGAGAGCAACACTTCACTACACCCTCCAGGTGATCTACACCACTGAAAGAAAGGTTGTGTTCTGCGACGAATCTGGCAACTTAATGTGACCAATGTGAGCCTGATTACTTAACGACGCACCAGTTGTAGCTGATTTCACAAATTTATTTAGCATTGTCTGTATTTTAGATGACACCACCTTCCTTTGACATGATTTTCACTTTTAGAATGTTTTTAACACAATCCAAACACAAAGTTTACGTTACAGATTCTACTTCTAGCCCTATCAGAGTTCACTTGATCTACGCACAATAACATTTCTATTCAGGATTAGTTCCGCTTTTCTGTTTTCGTCTTTTACATTTAACCACACTCGTTACAGATTCCTGGGAGTATCAGGACCACTGTCACTGTCTTCTGTTTCCACTGACACATATTTGCATACTTAACGGCTTATAAATCCATGACTGTCCTCACCCGAGCCAACAAGTTAACTGTAATCGTTTCCACTTCTGTATTAACACCGCGAAATAACCTAAGTTGACTTGTGCTGCTGCAGCGTAGTGAAATTGGGGAATCCCACGTCAGGACAGACTGGCATGTAAGCTGCTGAAAATCATATGTGTGAAATAAATAGTCAAAAATTAAACAAATCATAAAAGTTGAAATAATAAAAATTGAGATCTTAACAATAGTAAGCGTTTCAGATGATCGTAAAATTGACGTGCGATTCGAATGGAGGATCGTATGTTAATGCACCATTTTAAATTGTCGTAAATGTACGACCCAGATCGCACAGTTCGCAACGCTTAGCGCGCCTCAACTTCAGGTGACTGGTAGTGAAATAAAAGGCTCTTGTTGCCAACATATGAACCTTGCACCATCGCAGAGCGTTCACTTCTTGCCACTGAACTATATCTCTGGTCGTACCCCAAGAAGTTGAGAAGTTAAGTTAGCAAAAATTTATTCACACTCATTCTTCCTTGCCAAAGACTGGGCGAGTAATATTGCCATGGAGAAGACAAAAGGAAGAAAAGGTAGTAGTAAGTTGCTGACAGAAAGCTGTGACAATTTGCTCACAGCTCACATAAAAGTTGGTCATACTGTCCCTTTTCGCTAGCAATTGTTGAAAATTGATAAATACAGCAATTTTTTCAAATAATATTTTTATACACTAGAGTAGTTAAGTAACTGAAGAAATTGAACAAACTTTATTTCAATACATAAAATCAAATTCCCTGGGAATAAAGGAAATGGACAAAATGTTTTGACAAGAACAATTCTTCAGCAAAGTTCATATATGCGTGCAGTAAAGCTATCAATACTTCAGATCCTAACAGGTCGAACGCCCCCAACACACGTGGGCGCTCAGTTTCGAAGTGTGAAAAACCCCTTAACATCAGAAAAATCGGAAATTAAACTTTATTATTTAATTCTCTATTCATTAAGAAGTGAAGATAAAATTATACAGTAATATCTATTCCGTTCTCCTTCGGCACAACTAGTTAGCAATTAATGTAGACAGCTTTACTTTACTATAGCACATTGCAACACTGGGAAACATACGGTTTAAGCCAGCACCAGTGCGAAACGAAATTTAAAGATTTTTGCCGTCTTCCAGCAACGAAAATTCCTTATATTCCCACCATTCGAATTTTCCAATTACAACATTAAAACCGTATAAACAGTTAAGCCTCGTTTTTGCATTTATTTGTCATCTACAAGTTACATTATACGCCTATTGGTTCCTCACATAACACAGATTGAAACCTTTTTGCAATACTGGTTTGCACAAAGGAAACTTGTTTATAAATTAACATAAAATATTAAGTAGCCAGGTTTTGGAATCGTCTTTCCATGACCTTTCATTTAGTACCTTCTCAATTTACATCGGAAGCACTATACTCGCATCGCAGAAGAGCTTATTAATGGGCGACTTAAATAAATTTCAGTATTAAAATCACTTAATAAAGCAAAATAAGACTTAACAACTAATGGATATTCATATACTGTGCTGACTTCATAATACGTGTTATTTTGGAGAACTGTGTATTCTTGACGCTATTTTTAACTGCAAAATAGTTTGTTGCTTCTAACGTATAAACTGTTTAGTATAACATAGTGTGGCGTCCAAAGGTTATAATGTAAGCAAGTAGGTTTCATTTGACATCTCGTCTTAGCTCGTAGCGTCTTAAGTTCTCATACAATAACAATTTGTTAGTAATTAGTGCAAACTACTGTAATTAATATTGCTTTATCTTGCGGAGTATTTAGCGTCCGAAAACATTACAAGAGACTATAGACACACTCCGTTTCCTAGCTTTTGAATTAACGTAGCGTAACTGGATCGTGTGACGCTAAATAGCCAAAACATTTACATAGACATATTTCATTTCGTTGAGTATTCTCGCCGTAACACCCGTACCGTTCTGTGCTTACCGATGCGGCATATTTTGGCAGCTAGAAATTCACGGCATTTTGATTGTCTCTCGCGCCTTCCAGCTTGCCTGAAAGACCCTTTGGCAGAAGTGTCACCTCCACTACTGATATGTGCGCATATTTGAAGACATCACCTCTCATCTATTTACAAAAATTTCTCCTCCGGTTTTTCTTTTCGAAACCACCGCGTTTCTGTGCCAATGAAATACCTTTCTAAGAGAAGTTCTCAATTTATTGTACAGCTGATACTCACTCTTGACTGTGTGAGAGATAAACAAAAAGCTTATATTGACTTGTTCGCATTTCTATGGATTTATCTGGATTATGGCCATGTCTGAAGAAGACATACGAAAAATATAATTCCAATGTACTAGAAAGAGACAACTTAATCCTTCAGAATGGAAGAAGAATGAAGGTAAAATACCGGATTGTACTACTGATGGTCGTCATCACATGCTCTTTATAGAAACAATGACGAATGATACTGGGCAATGAAGTTGCAGCGAGAAGATTGCTAAACCAGTCATACATTCTTTTACAATCATAAACATAAAATTCAACCGAACAGTTTCATTAACAATGATAAATATGGTACAGAAAACTGCATGATAGAGAAGGAACAGTAATCAGCGGCGAAAGTTTTTAGTGGCATATTATGTATGAACACAACGTGAGGATGATGTGAAAGCATGCTTTACTGAGTTTGCAGCATACTGAGATCTTTGGAGGTCACGATTTAAAAGTGTGGATAACTGATGCATTTTCCACCAGTCACTTTACAAGAAGGTGCTTTTAGTTGAGACGGGTGTTGGTCCCAGGACAGAACGATTAATTTGCCATTTGTAAGAAGTTTAGCACTTCTTTTCAGCATTTTAAACCGAATATAAATATTTGGTCCCTTATATCCAGCAGACTGAACGGTGCATCAAATCACGTAAACAATAATTATACGTTACATGGACAAACGTTTTTTTTTTCCCTATGGCTTTGTCACAGAGTGTTGAATCCAACGGCCAAAGCAAATTATCCATCACGTTCTGAGAACAGAGTTTTCTCACCATCGTAACCATATTTACAAATAGAGGCAGGAGGATGAATTAGAAACTACACCGGACGTTCTGTAAGTAACGCAACAATTTTTTTTTCTGCTCTGAGGGCAATAGGCCCAATTATTCTCCAGTCTTTTTGCTACAAAAACCTATTTCTGAACATAACCTGCCTTTCAAGCGGCGGCCTCAACCCGCCTTATTGGAAGGGCCTATATGCCACAATGTACCACGTCAGCCAAAACCTTGATGCAGCAATAACCTCCCCATCAACCACTTATTGCACATTGGTCCTCAGTTGCTCTTAATGGTCTTGATTCGGCGGCGAGGAAACCCATTTGCACTCGCCTTTGAGTACCCAAGTGGTGGACGAGTGTGTCAGCAGTATCAACGGAGACGTCCGGTTGAGCACCGAGGTATTTTATTGTGATCCATCAGTCACCTAGAACGAGCGTGTCCGTACGTTACAACAAACCATGAGCCACAGATGTGTGCGGCCGGCCGGCAAGCAAGAGATCGGACAGGTTTGCGCGATCTTGTTGCGATAGTGACAGATACCACGCCAAACGACTCGTTGTGATATGTCAATTGTTAGGTGTCCGTATACATTCTGCAAGTGCCTATGAATAACTGTGGTGCTCTGGTCATCTGCAATGATAATGATAGATCTCTGCTTGGAACGTACCTCCATTAGAGATGCCATTTTGAAGACGACGTACAGCGCCGCCACCTGTTGGCCCCTCATTAAACTTTAGGTGGGCAAGCGGGAATATTCCACCTTGTCCCACAACAAATTCCACATTTTTCCGACCATCACCACACTCTGAATGCCCCTCTTAGGTCACCGTTATAAACAGCATATTTAGTATTTGTTTTACTGAAAATTTAATTTCTAAGAAATCGGTCGCTTTGCAAATACGATCATCACATTCCGCATAAAAGTGCTTCAAGTACAAAATAAAAAAGCTCTACGCACTGGTAGGAAAGTGTGCTGAAAAGTAATGCTTTTGAACTTTCTAAAAACTGCGCTGATGGTGCAGTGTTTAGTACATCTAACTCACTTTTGGGAGGACGGCGGTTCAAACCCGCGTCCGGCCATTCCGATTTAGATTTCCCGTGATTTGCCTTAAGCCCGTCCGGCAAATACCGTGACGGTACTTTTAGAAGAGAACGGCCGATTTTTTTTCCACATCCTTCCCTAATCCGAGCTTGTGCTCCATTCTAATGACCTCGTTGTTGACAGGGCGTTAAACACTAATCTTCTCCTCCTCCTTTCAGAACATTTTTAATGTGAAAGTTCCTAGAACTTTTTAAATAAAACAAGCTCTTTCAACATCCAACATCCGCTTCTTTTCCGCGATGGAGTGATGCAAGCAAAGGTGAGGTTGTGGATCCGTCAAAGTCAAACAGTACGCAGTGACGAATCATCAAACTGGTCTCCCGTTGTTAGAAATGTGTTCGTCGCCAGGATTGTTATGTTGGGAAATAAATATGTAGACATGAAGAATATAGTTATCGAATTTTATTTTATTAAAAATCTTTAAGAGTTTTCGCATAAAATACTCGGTGGCGTTACTTTTCAGCATGCCCTCGTAGTCTGCGAAGCGCTGTTTAACGCATAGCGGGCTCTAGTCGCCGTAACGCCCAATTGTGTGGTGAAATGTCTTGCAAACGTATACCCGGTTTGACTCTCCTCGTTGGTTTACTTTTATTCTGAAATAAAAATAAAATTATAGTAGGTATTGCTTTAGTGATTGAGCTGCTTAGGAGTTGTCTAACACTGGAATATTTTGGCGATGTCTCTGTTGCGCTCCACCATACAGCACAATAACATCGAGGATAGCGTACTGAGATGAAACACCCCATATTTGCCGCTTACTGTGTCAGAATGTGCCATGAGTAACAGTGTGACTGGTAGCGGCGTAACACCAGTAAACCTTTCATCTCACTCACGTCCTTTTACGTAGCTATTACAGCTTAAGTACTAGGTACGTATACATGGTGATTCAACTGCTGCAAACGATGTCGTTTTATGTAACCTGCAAAGTTATTACTGGCCTTCATAAACACCTCACGTGATTGTCATACTCCCTCTCTCTCGCTACGCGCCAACTACATACAGTTCCTGCAGAAAATAATGTGCAGGACTTTTTGTGGGAATTGTAATGTAGTTAAATTTTATACTGTGGTACGTTTTTGCGGGAGGTTCCAGTTTTTGAGTTATTTTGGAAAAATATGCAAAAGTGACCTTACCCCTACAGTCTTCACCAATTAGGATTTCCAGCACATTGCTCGAGATATGTTGTTCGTGACGTTCCCCCTTACCACTATACAGTCATTTACGACTTCACGAGCTGTTCCTGATATTTGACCTTTCTTGTTCTCTTTTGTTTGAGCGATTACGTTACCAGCGTAGTCGTCTATTTCGTTGTTTTTGTTGTGCTCATCAGCCAGAAGATTGGTTTGATACAGTTCTCTACGCTACTCCATCCTGTACAAGCCTCTTTATCTCCGAAGACCTCCTGCATCTTACATCCTTCTGATTCTTCTTATTGTATTCATCTCTTGCCCCCCTCCCTCTACAATTTTCCTCCCCTCGCCCCTACACACTTCCCTCAAATACTAAATTGGTTGGAAATTGGACCAAACTACTTCGCTCATCCGTCCCTAAGCCTACACTCTACTTAGGCTAACTTAAACTAACTTACGCTATGGGCAACACACACCCATGCCCGTGGGAGGACTCGAACCTCCGACGGGAGGAGCCCCACTGACTGTTACAAAGCTCCTAAAACCGCGCGACTACCCCGCGCGGTACTAAATTGGTGTTAAATGATATCTCAGAATATATCCTACCACCTGATCTGTTCTTCTGGTCAGCTTGTGCCACAAATTTCTTTTGCTTACAATTCTATTCTGTGGCTCGTTATTAAACACGTGATCTACCCATCCAATGCTCAGTATTCTTTCTGTGTCATTACATTTCAAAAGCTTCTATTCTCGTCTTGCCTAAACTGCTAGTCGTCCATGTTTCCCTTTCATACATGGCTACATTGCATACAAGTACTTTCAAAAATGACTTCCTGACAATCTGTATTCGGTATTAACAAGTTCCTCTTCTATGAAAATGCTTTTCTTGCCATTACCAATCTACATATTATATACTGTCTACCTCTGCCATCATCAGTTATTTTGTTGCCAAAGTAACGGAACTAATCTACTACTTCCACAGTCTCGTTTCCTAATCTAATTCCCTCAGAATCATCTGATTTAATTCGGCAGCATTATATTATCCTTGTTTGGCTTTTGTTGACGTTGTTATATTCTCCTTTCAAGACACTGTTCATTCCCTTCAGTTGCTGTTCCAAGTCTTTTGCTGTTTCTGACAAAATTGCAATATCATCGGCAAATCACAACGTTTTTATTTCATTTCCCATAAACTTTAATTACAACTCATAATTTTTCTTTGGTTTCCTTTACTGCTTGCTCATTGTACAGATCTAATAACATCGGGGATAGGCTACAAACCCGTCTCATTCCCTTGTCAACAACTGCACCCCTTTCCTGCTCCTCGACTCTTACATCTGACCTCTGGTTTCTCTACAAGTGGTAAACATTCTTTTGCGCCTAGTATTTTACCCCTGACATCTTCAGAATTTAAAAGGCAGTATTCCAGTCAACATTATCATAACTTTCTCTAAGTCTATAAACGCTGTAAACATAGGAGCGCTAGCGAAAGTATATTACAGAAAAAATTTCTCTACATTAAATTTCCTACAAAAAAGGTCGTGCTCTCTCTTTATTATTTTTTTTTAATAGTTCGTGCGTAGCGAGAGAGAGAATAAGAAAATATAGCGTGAGGTTTTGGAATACCAGACATAACATTGCAGGTTGCTACATCTTTAGGGGCAGCTGAATCACCCTGTATTTAAATCTTTGACTTAAAAGTCCTCCTGATGAAATCTGTTACATGTTCGATGACTTAACAGTGTACTAGAAGCAGATAATGATTTCTGACCCTTTATCTTTAATTCTATGGTGTTTATTTTACTTTCTCTATATGTCTTCGTAAACTACCTTTGTTTTCTTTTTCTCTTATTTTCTTAGTGTTCCACATTTTCTTTTTACTCAGAATGGTTCTTCTTCCACTTCTTTCCTTTCGAGCTGCTGTCTTAATATTTTGATGAAATCCATTGGCTTCCTTTTTTCCAGATTAACTATCCTAATCTCGATTATAGTATTCAGCTAACATTATTTTCCTATGCTACATTAATAATTGATTTACCTTTTTCTTTTCAGTGAACACAGTTCGTCGACTAACGCAATAGTCAATAGTGGAATTCAGTACTCCGTAACATTTTCGGAATGTTGACAACAATATTAAGACAACATTGAATAAATCGTTATTAAGGTGAAAATAGTTGGATAATGAAAAAAGGGAGTCAAATTGAAACGCAGAGGCAAGGAATAAATGGCATCATTTCAGTTTATGTGATGTTCATTACAACTATAAGGGGCAGTCAAATGAAAACGAGAGAAATGGAAAAAAATTAATAAACTTTATTATTTCAAAAATAATGGTACTACTAGTGGATTTATCCCGCGGGGGCCTGCGGAACCATGATTGTACCCGGGACTGCACCTCTTCGTTCGAAGCAAAGTGACGACCAATTAGGTCTTTCTTCAGGTTCCCTAAAACTATCGATTTCGGATGGGGAGAGATCAGGAATGCATGGAGGAGAAGTAAGGCTTTACCAGCGAAATTTCTGCAGCCTAGTCAGAACAACCTTAGCAACATGCTGACCTGCCCACCTTAGAAAGTCTTGTCACCGTCCTCATCACAGTGTGTTAGATTTTTATGAATGTTCGTTTCAAGTAAAGATACTTGTGGATATTTGTTTATATTTTGAGGGAGTTTCATTGTGGTGTATGGACAAACCAGTAGTTGGGAAGCAGCAGCTACCCTTCCCCACAGACGGATGAGGGTAACTTCCATTTTCTGTGACAGCTGATTCTACAGGGATCAGTAGAATGAGCACCAGCAGTACTCGTGAGAGAAGCTGTTGATGCGAGCATTTGAGTGTCAGGAGAAGATTGCTATTTAAGTGACAAGCTGAAATATTGGAGCACCCTGAAGAGGAAATGAAACGAAATGGCACTTCTAGGGTTGAGGGGATATGTGATGCTATTTGGGTGATTAAAAAAATCCTCTTTCATATCCATTATATTGTCCTCAAGTACATCGCCCTTGTGTAGGCCCTCTATATACTCCTTCCACCTTGCTGCTTTCCCTTCTTTGGATAGAACTGGGATTCCACCAAAGCTCTTGATATCCATGCAAGTGGTTCTCCTTTCTCCAAAGTTCTGTTTAATTTTCCTGTAGGCAGTATCTATCTTATCCCTAGCGAGATAAGCCTCTACATCCTTACATTTGTCCTCTAGCCATCCCTGCTTAGCCATTTTGCACTTCCTGTCGATCTCATTTTTTAGACGTTTGTATTCATTTTTGCCTGCTTCATTTACTGCGTTTTTATATTTTCTCCTTTCATCAATTAAATTCAGTATTTATTCTGTTACCCAAGGATTTCCACTAGCCCTTGTCTTGTTACCTACTTGATCTTCTGCTGCCTTCACTATTTCATCCCTCAAAGCCACCCATTCCTCTTCTACTGTACTTCTTTCCCCCATTCCTGCAATTGTTCCCTTATGCTCTCCCTGAAACTCCGTACAATCTCTGGTTATTTCATTTTATCCAGGTCCCATCTCCTTAAATTCCCACCTTTTTGCAGTTTCTTCAGTTTTAATCTACAGGTCGTAACCAATAGATTGTGGTCAGAGTCCTACATCTGCCCCTGGAAATGTCTTACAATTTGAAACCTGGTCCTAAATCTCTGTCTTACCATTATATAATCTATCTAATACCTTTTAGTATCTCCAGGGTTCTTTCATGTATACAACCCTCTTTTATGATTCTTAAACCAAGTATTACCTACGATTAAGTTATGCCCTGCGCAAAATTCTACCAGCGGCCTCCTCTTTCATTTCTTAGCCCAATTCCATATTCACCTACTATGTTTCCTTCTCTCCCTTTTCCTACTGATGAATTCCAGTCACCCATGACTATTAAATTTTAGTCTCCCTTCACTACCTGAATAATTTCTTTTATCTCATCATACATTTCATCAATGTATTCGTCACCTGCAGAGCTAGTTGGCATATAAACTTGTACTACTGTAGTGGGTGTGGGCTTCGTGTCTATCTTGGCCACAATAATGCGTTCACTATGATGTTTGTAGTAGCTTACCCGTACACCTATTTTTTTATTCATTATTAAACCTACTCCTGCATTACCCCTATTTGATTTTGTATTTATAACCCTGTATTCCCCTGACCAGAAGTCTTGTTACTCCTGCCACCGAACTTCATTAATTCCCGCTATATCTAACTTTAACCTATCCATTTCCCTTTTTAAATTTTCTAACCGACCTGCCTGATTAAGGGATCTGACATTCCATGCTCCGATCCGTAGAACGCCAGTTTCCAAGGCTTAGATAAAATTAACCGGCAAAATGTTGCCCAGAATTGTGGGTTCATGTGAAGTCATTGTATGTAGGCTGTTTATGTTTTCTTATTGGTAACGCCACGTAGCGCTCTGTATGAAAATCGCTGGCTGTGCTGTGTGCAGTCTGTGGCTGGTTTGCATTGTTGTTGGCTATTGTAGTGTTGGGCAGCTGGATGTTAACAGCACGTAGCGTTGCGCAGTTGGAGGTGAGCCGCCAGCAGTGGTGAATGTGGGGAGAGAGATGGCGGAGTTTTGAAATTTGTAAGACTGGATGTCATGAACTGCTATATATATATATAATGACTATTAAGGTAAATACATTGTTTGTTCTCTATTAAATTCTTTCATTTGGTAACTATGCCTATCAGTAGTTAGTGCCTTCCGTACTTTGAATCTTTTATTTAGCTGGCAGTAGTGGCGCTCGCTGTATTGCAGTAGTTCGAGTAACGAAGATTTTTGTGAGGTAAGTGATTTGTGAAAGGTATAGGTTAATGTTAGTCAGGGCCATTCTTTTGTAGGGATTGCGTTGCGCTAAAAATATTGTGTGTCAGTTTAAGCACAGTCTTGTATAATTTTTCAAAGGGGACGTTTCATCATTAAACTGGTGACGTGAGGTAGTATGGGGAAGTTCACAGAGTTCATGTATTACAGACTACGACAGGATAAAATATAAAGTACCGACATGTCTCAACCATTAAATTACTCTGGAGTGTGCTTTGCAGTATAGCCGTGTGGGGTCTGAAATTTTATGTACATTTATATGATTGTCTACATGTTCGCCGTTTATATGATTTTGTTATGTTATTTAGTATTTTTTAATGATAAAGCTTTGAGGACACAAGGTCTCAATGGATATACCTTTGCACTAGTAAAGGAAAACTTCATACCTGTACCTGTAAAAAACTGTTGAAGGGTGTTCTGCTTAATTATTGATTTTAAGAAGTTTTCTTCATTTTTATACAATACTAATATGGAGTATGACTATCAAATAATTTGGTAGAGCACGTTGTGACTTCTCAGCTAATATTGGTTTTGTTTGTTGGGCTACAGTGTATCTATAAAGTATCAGAATTTCTGTTGTCTTTCAGTATATTACAAGCTCGTTTCACTCGTAAAAAATCCGAGTTCTCTAACCTGTTGAATGATATTGGTTATAAAATTTAAACCCATGGATAATAGTAACAAGAAAAACATATTGGTAAAGTGTTAGGGGAGAACACTACAGATAGATGCATCTAATAGTAACAGTTAAATGGCTATTATTTTAAAAGGACTTCTCCTAAACAGAACACATGCCTCAAGTAGTAACGAACTAAGTGAAATTACTGTAACGAACGAGCACGTCTCCTGCGATGGATAGCACTCCGTCTTCAAGCCACGAGTGGCCTGCCGGGATCATCCGACCACCGTGTCATCCTCAGTGGAGGATGCGGATAGGAGGGGCATGGGGTCAGCACATCGCTCTCCCAGCCGTTATGATGGTATTCTTGACCGAAGCCGCTACTATTCGGTCGAGTAGCTCCTCAATTGGCATCACGAGGCTGAGTGCACCCCGAAAAATGGCAACAGCGCATGGTGGCTTGGATGGTCACCCATCCAAGTACTGACCACGCCCAACAGCGCTTAACTTCGGTGATCTCACGGGAACCGGTGTCCTCACTGCGGCAATGCCGTTGCCCCTACAAGGGATAGCAAGAACGAAAATACGTGGTATGACCTGCCCTGCGTGAGTTCAGGATTCAATACAAATAAGTACTATACCCACACAGTAGTTCTCTGTGCGAGGTGGCCGCCAGCGTAATTTTTCGCCGGCGTCGGTACGGCCTATGTGTATGGTGACGTGGCTGATTCTTGACTAAACACGTAACTTTGTCATACTGTCATATGGCGTGTTCCAGAATGTGAACAAACATTGCTGTAGTTTAGTAGGCATCGAAATCAAGCAGTAAACCCTGATGTAAAGTAAGAAGATCCTCTTCTGCATCCTCATTGGCCGAGTCAGCCAACTTTCACAAACGCAGCGTATGATGATCCACAACGGTTTAAAAGAACGTAGAAACACATACATACAAGATCATCCACCACACCTCACTATTGTTTACTATATTTTTTACCCTTACCGTAAGTTTATGTTTCTTGTGGTCATGAACTATTGATAGCCGTACAAGTGCTAGATCACCCGAATCCAGCAATAAAAAAAATCTTTATCCGTCAGATGATTTTTAAAATGATTTGCCTTAAGTAAAAATTTAAATACATTAGAGAAACGTGATTAGTGTAAAAGGAAGAAATGTTTCCGCGCCTTTAAATGATGCTCGAAATTACGCACTGCAGACTGGTTGCCGACTGAGAATTTAAAGTTCAACGTTCAGCTTACAATTCTAAAATCTTAAACACTACAGGAGGATGTTTGTTTCGTAAAATTACAAATGGTTCAAATGGCTCTGAGCACTATGGGACTCAACTGCTGAGGTCATTAGTCCTCTAGAACTTGGAACTAGTTAAACCTAACTAACCAAAGGACATCACAAACATCCATGCCCGAGGCAGGAGTCGAACCTGCGACCGTAGCGGTCTTGCGGTTCCAGACAGCAGCGCCTTTAACCGCACGGCCACTTCGGCCGGCCGTAAAATTACACAAAGTGATCTCTTTACACTACTAACGTGTCGGAATCTTAATTGCTGTAAATGATTTTGACCATTATTCAAAGGGACGTCAAACGTTTCTATAATCAGTTATTCTTCTTCCTTTTAGACGAATCATTTCGCTAAACGTTTGACCTTCTTTTTCATTCCAAATTTTGTTTATTTTCAAGTTGTTTTCAAGAAAGCATGCATCATAACTGACATATATATCGAACGGTTTTTCTATTATTGGAGTATTTAGATCAAAAGAAAGCCGATAACTTCCTATTTAAGCTGTAATTTGATGTTTATTTTATTTCTCAACGCGAACATAAGAGTCCTAAAATTTCCACAACACTGGAATTTTTGATACTCATAAAGTTAGATGTTGAAGAGAGTGATGGTATAGCACATCGTTTACATAACTAGATGCAGCTGTTCGTGAAATATTTGAATTTTCCCTCTAAACACTACGTAAGTGTTTCTCCATTACCCTAATTTTTTCAAGCAATTAAGCGTTCTTTTTGCAGTATCAGACCTCACACTGGTTAATAGCCCTTCATCTAGCTATGAAAACTCATAAAAAAGTGGAAAAGCTTACAGCAAAACGCTAATTAATTTTTTTCTTAGTTACGCTGATTGCTTTCAAGTAAATAAATCCTCCATTGCGAAACCAGACGACAGTCTGGTCATTTGCTATCCGATTTAACCGTTTTCCACTCTTTGTTTGGTTATGAAAATTCGGAGAAGGTAGACTTCTTTTTGCCCCTCTCAAACATTTGGCAAATAACACACTGTGGCACTTTTAACTGATTGTGCACATCGTATTAAAGCTGCCTTGGTTACGAAATACTTGATAATAAAGCTCCTTTCATACAGTAAGAAATTACAACCTCAAGCACTTGTGTAATTAAACATGAATAATCCTCAACGCGAGGATCAAACAGAATATTAGAGACAGCTAACCCCTCAGACAAGCGGACAGCCAAAGCCAACAATAGCGGCAGCATTCTCCCTCCTTTGTTCCAACTCATTCCACATTCCCGTTTATAGATATATTACTAGTTTTCACTCAATCTTTAAAAGTAATTACATATCTGAGAATAACTTCATTATTCAGAAAATGTAACTGAAGTGAAATATCAAGGAAGGATGTATACTCATACACATTAACACGAGAACAATTAAAACATTATGCTACTGTCAGGCAGTGTAACGCAAAGAAATGAGACACACAAATAAGTGATATCGAGTGTGGGAAGCTTCTTAACCTACCATAATCTTTACAGAATTAATGGATATAGGCCTTTGTAGATTCCTGGAGATATTACTCCTACGGAGACAGCTACTCTATTTTGCAGTGAACACACGACCAGTTAGAATCGGCGGATCATAATTTCTTTGACATATTTGATACGGTGCTCTAGAGACATTGTGCGACCTATTCACACTTTGTGATGGGTGCTGTGTATCTATTATGGTCGGAAAGTAACCTTTAGAATACTTCTAATGTTATTTATATCTTTTTAAGGAGGGTCTACCTTGGTAAAGTTAATACTTGTTATACAGTGCTATTACAAATGATTGAAGCGATTTCATAAATTCACTGTAGCTCCATTCATTGACATATGGTCACGACACACTACAGATACGTAGAAAAACTCATAAAGTTTTGTTCGGCTGAAGCCGCACTTCAGGTTTCTGCTGCCAGAGCGCTCGAGAGTGCAGTGAGACAAAATGGTGACAGGAGCCGAGAAAGCGTATGTCGTGCTTGAAATTCACTCACATCGGTCAGTCATAACAGTGCAACGACACTTCAGGTCGAAGTTCAACAAAGATCCACCAACTGCTAACTCCATTCGGCCATGGTATGCGCAGTTTAACGCTTCTGGATGCCTCTGTAAGGGGAAATCAACGGGTCGGCCTGCAGTGAGCGAAGAAACGGTTGAACGGATGCGGGCAAGTTTCACCCGTAGCCCGCGGAAGTCAACGAATAAAGCAAGCAGGGAGCTAAACGTACCACAGCCGACGGTTTGGAAAATATTACGGAAAAGGCTAAAGCAGAAGCCTTACCGTTTACAATTGCTACAAGCCCTGACACCCGATGACAAAGTCAAACACTTCGAATTTTCGGCGCGGTTGCAACAGCTCATGGAAGAGGAAACTTGTTTTCAGTGATGAAGCAACATTTTTTCTTAATGGTGAAGTGTTTAAACCTCCTCTACCAAGAACGTGCCAGAACTGCGAGCTCGCATCAACGATGCTTTCGAACTCATTGATGGGGACATGCTGCGCCGAGTGTGGGAGGAACTTGATTATCGGCTTGATGTCTGCCGAATCACTAAAGGGGCACATATCGAACATTTGTGAATGCCTAAAAAATTTTTTTGAGTTTTTGCATGTGTGTGCAAAGCATTGTGAAAATATCTCAAATAATCAAGTTATTGTAGAGCTGTGAAATCGCTTCAATCATTTGTAATAACCCTGTAAGGCTTAAAGTGTAGTTGGCCAGCGTTGTCAGTAAAACTTTACTAGATGAGTAGCATTTCCCGCCAAGTGTGTCTTCGTTACTTTCTTTTTTTGTCTATTTTTATATTTTACAGACATATTTGTATATGAAGCCAGAACGCTTGTGTTTGTGGTATCATAGTAATATTGTTTTTCATTATTCCCCATTCGGTGAAGCCCATGGACGAAACGAGTGCCATACCGATGGGAGCGTACGTGGAGTCACCGTGCATCTTGGTCGGCATATCATTTTACCTCCTGTTCCTGTGCCCTTCGGTTTGCTTCTGACCTGGCATTCCTTAATTCCATGTGCCTATGCAGGTTTTCGTAGTTGATTCGTATCTTGCTCATAACGAATGTATAGATGGCGAGAGACATTATAGCAAGTTAATACGTTCTTTTTTTAGTGCTTACAATACCTAAGACCATAGTGCCTAGTCAGGTAAAGCCCAGCATACAGGTTTTAGTCGCTAGTGACATTGTCGTATTATGAACAGCTTTCTGTGTGTAAATTCCTGACGTCATTATATAAATAAAGGTAAATTATAATATGTAGTTTTGTAAGATGCTAATGGATAATGTCTGTGCCTCAGATGCTTTTACTTTGTAATTGACGTACTTTATAGTGATTATAGTATGTACAGGAAATCTATGCGCAAATGTGGGCTTTGCATGGGTATGTGACAAGCAGTTATAGTAAAGTTGTGTTTTAGTAGTAATGAGTGGTTATACCGTGGGACTGTGTGCTCTGCTTGGACAGCGCTATCTGGTGGCCGGTTGTGAACCGCTAGAATCACAGCAGGTAAGCCTGCGCGGAATAGGGCAGTGATGATGCCGACCGGTTTCAGGCGAGCAGTGGTAGTTTAATCTGATGACTTCAGTTTTATATTTTATGGAAAGAACGACCATGAGAGCAGTTTTTTTATTATATTTTATTGGTTGTGACAGTGTTTGTCAGATGGTCTGCCTCATGGGCCATGATGTCCATATGGTTTTATAAATGTTAATCCACGTTTCACGTATGTGTTTCTTTAATAATTGTAATGTATATAGTTAACTCATGTAAGCCCTCCCATAAACATGTTATAGCTTCACAGATCCGATGATGGCACCTTCAGAGTGCTAAAACCGGTCATCTAGTAAACGATATTAAAGCGATCGTGGCTTTTCAATTATTTTAAAAACAGCTGCTCTAGCCAGCCTTTGCAGTGGCAGAGTACGACGCCCTTCATACCTCTAAGAAATTTTCAGTCATGTTATCGCAGCAACATCGTGTGTTGGCAAGATTGGTAGCCTGCCATGTAGTGGCAGACGAGTAGCAAGTGATTCCATATCATAACAAATTATTGCATAGAATTAGTGGCACAACGCCCGATAAAATCGGATACTTTAATTCAATGTGAGTCACCTTAGTATGATGCCCAAACATCGAGAATCATCTCTCTTGATGATTCAATGACGATAATTGGCACATCCAGTATTTATTGGTCGTAAGCAACAATGAAGACGTCTTATGTTTTGATGGAAACTGAAACTCATGTTTCCTTTTAGAAACGCTTAACACTGATGCAGTCTACAAGGGTATCTAGGTCTGGTTCACGAACCGGTAATTAGTGATGCATGTTTTCGTTGTGGAAATGGCTTGTCAAAATTATGGTGTGTACATGGTGGTAACTCCTAGTCACTGTCACAATTTTCTCAAACGTTATTCGTTAGTGTTGTGCCAGAAATTGCGGTATAGGCTGCAAAACTCCCTTACTTGTTTCGGCTTGCCATCCAGTGGCTCATTTATAATACTAATGGTTCCCTTCTTAACTTACAGCGTTTTACAATGAGGAAGGTGCTGACAGTAAGTGGATATCCTGCCTCACCTGGGAAAACGAGTCAAGCCCACCCACAAAAAGGAAGCTTGTTTTCCAATCGTGATGAGAAAGAAAAGTGAAAGATTACTCCATACAGGGTGATTCACTAACTATTGCTACCTAGAGTAACTCCGAATGTATGATAGCGGGTGAAAAGTTTGTGGGACAAATGTTGCATCAGACAACGCAGGCCTTAATATGACGTTGGTTTTTTGTTGATAGTTGGGTTCTCGTGAGAGATATGGTCAACTTTGTTTTTTAAATAGGATGCGATAGCGTGGTACTTATTTTCTGATAGCGCTATCGAGAAGAATCCAATGATGTGTAACAGTCTGGTCTTTGAAGGTCAGCGAAGGTCAAGAAGGTGGCATGAAAGCCCATTTACAGAAGTTGTTTGAAGTGACGATGATTGGTATCAGTGCAGTGCTGCAATGCTTGTGACCATCGTTGATCATCAAAGACCTTACTGTTACACATCATTCTAGACGTCTCGATAGCAGATATCAGAAAATAAATACTAAATTATAGCATCCCATGTAAAAAAAAACACAGTTGACCTTCATATCTATCAACAAAAAACCAACGTCTTATTATGCCCCTCGTTGCCCCTTGCAACTTTTGTCCCACAAACTTTTCAGCTCCTATCATACTTTTGGAGTTATTTTTGGTGGCAATAGTTTATGACTCACCCTGTATAACGGCAACATACGAAAAATAAATTTATCCAGTAAAGGCCACCAAATGAAACTGCAATGCATCGCTTAAATCTAATACCGGTGGAGATTTTTCTACATCTACATCTACACGGAAATTTGCAAATCACATTTAAGTGACTGACAGAGGATTCATCGAACCACCTTCACAATAATTCTCCATTATGCCAATATCGTACAGAGCGAGGAAAAAACGAACACCTATATCTTTCCGTGGGAGCTCTGTTTTTCCTTATTTTATTGATGATCGTTTCTCCTTATGTAGCTGGCCGGCCGGAGTGGCCGTGAGGTTCTAGGAGCTACAGTTTGGAACCACGTGAGCGCTACGGTCGCAGGTTCGAATCCTGCCTCGGGCATGGGTGTGTGTGATGTCCTTAGGTTAGTTAGGTTTAAGTAGTTCTAAGTTCTAGGGGACTGATGACCACAGCAGTTAAATCCCATAGTGCTCAAAGCCATTTGAACCATTTATGTAGCTGAGCGTCAACAAAATATTTTCGAATTCGGAGGAGTAAAGTGGTGATTCTGCCGCAAAAAATCCCTCCTTTCAACTACTGATGTCCACGGCAAATCCTGTATCATTTCAGTGACACTCTCCCCCCTGTTTCGCGATAATATAAAAAGTGCTGTCCTTCTTTGAACTTTTTCGTTGTACTCCCTCAATCCTATCTGGTAGCGATCCCACAACGCGCAGCAGTATTCTAAAAGAGGACGGACAAGAGAAGTGTAGGCAATCTCTTTGGTAGATTGGTTACATTTTCTGTGGGTCCTACCAATAAAATCCTCCCATTGCTTGATTATCGTGTAACCGAAGTTTAACGGATTCCTTTTAGCCCTCATGTGGATGACTTCACACTTTTCGTCGAATGTCAATTTTTGCACCATACAGATGAGTTTTCTAAACTGTTTTGAAATTTGTTTTGATCTTCTGATGACTTTAGTAATAAATAAACGACATCATCATCTGTAAAAAACCTAAAACGGCTGCTCCTAAATCGTTTATATACAAGGATTGCCCAGAAAGTAATGCACAGCATCTTTTTTCTCAGCCGAAAACAATTTTACGAATAACAATATTCCATAAACGCGGAATTTCACTACAAGCCGCTTATGTGGTACAGTGTCAAAAACCTTCTGAATCTCCAGACATATGGAATCAATCTGAAGTCCCTTGTCAGTTGTACTCAGCGCTTCATGTGAGTAATGAGCTAATTGTATTTCCACAAGAACGGCGTTTTCTAAATCCATGTTGACTATTCGAGGTAATTCATAGTGTTCGAAACACAATACATGTTGCAAAATTCTGCTGCATATCGACGTTAGTGATATGGGCAAGCAAGTGAGCATTGTACAGCATAAAGTAAAGGCAGCACTGCGACTGGCAACAGATTACTGCACGACCCACCAGAACCTGCGTAGTAAACAAGCATATATGAATCACAGAACATCGAAGTTCAACTGCTATAAAAGCAAACTCTCTCTACAAGGTGTCCGATTGATCTTTGCAACGAAGGAGTGCGTGACAGGTGTCATGTTTCCAGCTACCACTTAATCCAAAAAGCTAAGCAATACAGTGCATTACTGATACATATCCTTGCGTGGCATATTGGATATGACAGGGTAGTCTGATGTTAATGTGTCAATGAGGAAAGGGGAAAATTAGACTCGCACTGGACCGCAGTATTCTGTGTTTCGGGGCAGCTAATCGAACAAGGTATGAAAAGTTTCTCTGATGAGTTAGGGAAGTAGGTTAAGGATAACAGCAGAAGTGGAACTGTGACGAAAGGTCGTGAATCGTAGTTGCAAAGCTCAGTCGCTACTGCCGCAAAAGGTAGGATTCCCGTTTCATATCTCGGTCCTGTACGCACTCTTAGAACAAAAATTATCTACTTAGATTCTACATTTTTCTTATATCTGAATTTATTCACAATCTCGATGGATTTCACTGACATCAGATTCCACGTGGAGTTTTTGTTGACGTACCGTTTTTGGACTTCGGCCATATTTCAACGAGGAGACATTACCACGTGGCCGTCTTCAATTTCATTCTTACTTGTAGCATGTGAAGATTAATGCCTGGATGTTAATTTCTTAAAGCAGTATGCTGTTGGTCTCAATAAAATTTTTAAAAATGCGCTTATTAAGGTTAGAAGTTCTGTCAACTATACAACACTATTAAGTTATTAGAGTACTCATACGTGAGCAAAAGCATAGCATAACAGGATTTTAATCCTAAAACCCGTTGTTGGAATCTCGCTAGCTGTATTTAGTTTTTTCTTTTATTTTAATTCCATATGAATTAAATTAAAATTTTAATTAAAAAATACTGACTCTTAATCTCCAGTTTCTTGTCACATGAAAATAAACTAAAATTTTATACAGACATGTGAAATTCGTTTTTTTTCAATTAATAGAAAAGTACGTATGTCAGTAATGCTGTACAATCTCTAGAAAAAAAAAAGTTCTTTATTTTTGTTTGATGTTTCACATTTCTGAAGTAAATTGCGATTATCCTCATTTTCATATTTATAGTAACCAAAAAATCAATGACGTTATTTTAATTTTAAAAGCTTTGATTACATATGTGTTAATTAACATTCATATTTGTTAACATTTATATTTGTTAATAGTTATTGAATTTTTAATAAAACAAAAGAAAATATACGTTACTTGTAAATTCGAAACAGCGACTGCACTATTAAGATCCTACTACAGTATTTATTAACATCTTCCTCCTCCTCTTTTGCTTTTTCCCTTTTCTCTACGGAGTTGGCATTCTTACGTGCGTTGAAAGCAAATCTGATTGGTAGTTGGTGGCGTACCCTTCCTGCTGAAGCCGAAACTGGCATTCAGTCACGTTAGTGTGCAAGTGTGGAAGTAGTTTATCCCACTGCTTTTCCATTCTCTAAATAATATTACGGGCGTTACTTTTGTAATGCGTGGTGAAAAAGTCACGTTGTCCACTGTATGGTTTTTCTCTGTTCTTGTATGCAAGGGATGAGATTTTGTATTCCTTCACTGTATAATATATAAATATTTGTGCAGTTTCGACGAAATATTCTGCTCTTGAAGTCCTTTTATACTTCGCTGATTTGTGTTTATATTCTCACATGTGCTCCTGCAGAAACTTCGTTGACAAGAGAATTAGATACAGCTTCAGTATTCTTCAAGAGGAAGTGAAAAATCTGCCTTCAGAAGCGAGATTATGTTATTTTTCAGTGCAGTTTACAGTTAACAAGGCAAGTGTGTGTCGCAGTGGAACTACAGGGGACATGTATGCAGTAACGAAGACGTCGATATTTAGCTACAATGCAAGCTCATTTTCAATTTATTACGTGTTGTAGGATACGGTATGTAGCTGCCTTTGCATGGCACAAATGACTCCTACAAGAAGGGATTCATCAACAAATATAGGGAGTAACTACATGAAACTTGCAAGAGAAGTTAGGGTTTCAAGCTATCTTGGCTTAACTTATGCGAATTCCGCCTTTCATTCTTCTGTTCAGCAATGAGAAAGTTCCTGGTCAGTACAATAGATAAGGTAAAAGTCAGTTAGATCGCGTTGTTGTTCGCTAATGTGTCAGATTTCGTTTAGAAAGGGGAAATTCAGGCAAAAAAAAAATCATGGTCATAGTATGTTATGAAAGGTTTAGCTCTTCCGAAACGCGGTTCAACACTCTCGTAAATTAATACATTTTCGTGTACCTTCTTGTGAGTGGAAATGAATACACCCAAAGCTCATTAAATTAATTCAGTTTAACGAAAAACATTCGAAAACCGGTATCTGTATTATTAGGTGTCATTATGTTATTGTAGTAGTCTACATTTATTCTCCTGATCATTTCATACTCTGGTTAAACGTCCTGTCGATTATGTAAGGTAAATAACCCTAGGGCGCACATCTATGTCGCAAATGAAACATTTATTCTGTTCAACTGCGTTAATAGTTTCGTACGTTCACTTGCATTGTATTTCGCTCTGAGATGAATGTTTTTTTGTTACAATTGGCCGCTTATATGGCATGCTTGGTTTATTTTACTCTCAGTGTATCAATTCGGTCTTTTCTAAGTGTTGCTAAGTGTTGATGGCAAAGACGTCGAAGGGGCATTGTCGAATGGAAGTCTCATTTCAGACAGAAGTGAAAACTAATTGTGACGCAGTAAATCTTCTCTTTGGCTAGTCATTGAAAGTAAGAAGAACGAGGGTTGTTCTTTTGCAGACGGATTTCGTTACACGATGCGTTCTGTTGTAGCATTTGTTAAGGAGGAATTGATAGTGGGGATTGTGGCTAATTTAAATACCCTCTGACAATCTGATCTCCATCGAGATACTTCTTAAAACACTGTACTTCCTAAAACACTGTACCAGGCCATGTCTATACCGACGTGCAGCGTACCACATGAAGAGAACGTGAGATAGTGATCTCGTGTGTGTGTGTGTGTGTGTGTGTGTGTGTGCGAGAGAGAGAGAGAGAGAGAGAGAGAGAGAGAATAGTCATATAGTCATTATAGAAACACATCACATCGCTGATGCACCCTACTGTTAACATCCCCACTAATCAATGAATTATTCTCATGAACCGTAACTCGTTGTGGGCGTAAATTTTGAGCACAAACAGACAGCTGGTATATAGTGTAAAAATGAAATGAAACTAATCTGTAGCATTATTGGCCAGAAATTTCCATCTAGGGTAGTTCCGCTGTATACAGCAAGATTTCTTATTTGGCCCCAATTCTGCGACTTGCTTCTCGATCATGCTGAAATGATGATGACAGCACAACATCCTGCCCCAGAGCAGATCAAATGTGCAATCTTATCGGGAATCCAAACACGGACGCCATGGTCTGAAGGTAAAAAAGTTAACCACTATACCAGGAGATGCAGATTATGTGCACAACGCACATGATATTTAGTTTCTGATTTCCCTGTGTGTTGTAGTGAATGAGCTTCTACAGCGGACGTCCAAAACTGGTCTTATCTGTGAGGAAATACAGTACCGGGTAACAACAAGCTGTTCCTGCAGGTTGCCAACAGGGCACCTTTATGAGTACACATCTTTCTTCTTAGTATTTTGAAATTCACGTGGCCTGTTACGTTACAGATTAATGTAGTTCATTCTCTGAATTTGTAACAGAAAACGTAGTTGCTTTGTGCTGTCATCTGCAGGCGAAGCTTTGGGTCTCAGCCACCAAGCACAACTCACGCCTTGCCTGCTAGTAATTTGTTCTCTTCGTTTTGCGGTTGTTCAGTAACTACGATAGGACAAATTGACAGTTCACTTTTTATGAATTTATGTTTTAAAAAATGTCCTTACCTTCTGTAATAAGCTATTTGTGTGTAACGATTTACAGGTTCTTCTCCCATGGCCTGTTATCTACTTTCTGTGGCAGCATAGCAACCAGACGCCTCACTGAGGCTTAAGAGTTTACCTTGCTCTTAGTCCGTACATTTACAATATTTAAATTGGTTCCTCGAGCTTAATCCATGAATGTAGATTGCGATGATGAAATTAAGTACCACCTTTGTCCACATTTGACAGACTTTGGTGTGATACTCTGCACTGTTATTTTTGTTGCTGTTATCAAACAGTCCGAAGAACCTTTAGATGCTGCCCTTTGCAATGGTCTATCTTCTGTAAGTTTTTTCGTATCTTTACTATAAAGACACTGCACCATACGCACAATTAAACCATCTTGCTGTAATCAAACATTGATTCCCTTCTACAACTTCCACAGTCCACTACGTCGTAACACTTACTTTAACCAAGCCTTTGAAGACCACCCTTAAAGGTTATGTTGTCACAATATTGTAATTTTTCAGGAAGTAAAAAGAATTGTAGTTATGCTTTGCTATTATTTATATAAATGTTTTATTATATTTGGTCAAGTGATACAGTATGTGATATAGAACAGTAACATGTATTTAGCATATTTCTCAATGTTTGGGAAGTTATCCTAATTTTTACGTAGCTTCCCGTATAAGAACGTTTGCATATCCTGTAAAAACATAGTGTAGAATAACTTTATACACGAAAAAGTATTAATTTTCTGTTAGAATGGCAAAAATGTTGGAAAGTCGTAACAGAATATGTTATCTGACATACTGAAATAATACCATGTATTTATTTGATTAACTTCAAAACAAAGAAATCCCCATATAGGACATGAAACAACAACGAAGGAAAGCAAGTAGAACTGTTCCGTCAGAAGATAGGTTCACTGAGACGTGGTACTTAGGGAAAGGGAGTATTCAGTGTGGATGCGGCTGTACTCTGTTATCATTGGTAGCCCAGTTTTTTTTAATCACGTACACATTATTTGAAAACAATTGCAAATACGTTTGACAATAAGGAAGAATTATCAAATATGGCTGTTAAGACAGAATGTCTGATAAAAAATTTCTTAAGCTAGTTGCACTCACGGCTGAAGGCCTTATTGACTAGAAATTCAACTTATTTGTCGGCTGAAGGCCCCAATATTAATAACTCAAAAATAACTTGAGTTCTTAAGGCCTGGATAGCAAATTCTTAAGAACGAATTAAACTTCTCCAAGAGATACTAAAACAATATAAAAAAGGGACAGTCATCAAATTTTCGCTATTAAGAGACAATATCTGCTTAAAAATTCTTAAGACAAATTGCGTTCACGGCTGAACGCCTTATTGACATGAAATTAAAATTATTTGTCAGCTAAAGGCCCCAAAATGAAATAACTCAAAAAACAATTTTATGGCTGAAGGCCTAGATAGCAAATTCTTAAGAACGAGTTAACTTCTCCAAAAGATACTACAATATTATAAAAAAGACAATCATCAAATGTCACCATTAAGAGACAATATCTAATTAAAAATTCTTAAGATAAATTGCTTTCACGGCTGAAGGCATTATTGACAATTATCGCAATCTGACCAAATCAAGAGAGAAGTGGGCCTCAGACAGTGCTCCAAGGATCGACCTGGGAAAGTCGCTCAACTTCGTAAAGGATGAGACAGGGAGCTAAGAGTTGTATTCACTTAGCCGTATGGCAACTCAAACTAGTGACAGTTTAAACGCAGGCCAACGCTCCTGCAACATCTACCCAATGTCTGATAACCAACACAATGATGGAATAATCCAGGTAAGGCAGAACCGGCGGTCGGCAGTGCGACTTCAGAATCTGGTGTAAGAACATCCAGAAGCAGAAGGACCCAATACAACCGAAGTGACCCACAAGAAACAAATATCCAAACCACAAACAAGGAGGCTGTCGAACTACACGCCTTACTGGACAGCAGCGGCAAGGCGAGGAAAGGTGCACTGCCGCGAAAATACGCTAACCTCCAGAGCAGATAACTGGGCGTTTTCGGACACTAGGCAGAAAATACCACTGGTTGAACTTCATCAATAAACACAAGGAATTCAATGATTAATTGTAAAAGGTGGATAACGGCTAATTAATTACACCAACTCCAAACCCTCCACTCATTGCTCTTCGTCTCAGCGACCCTGTGAGCAGCAACGCGTGAACAAACAGCGTGATCTCAAATAGTGCAGGTTTCACCAATGGGTTAATGTTCACTCAACTCAAGCGTCCTTGGTCCGGTGGAGAACGAGGTTCTAGCCCTTGCAACTACAGCCCCTCGATCCTGCAGTTCCTGAATGCCGCCAGCGCTCCCAGCATGTCCTCACGCTGCCAGACCTCGCTGGTGCTCTGTCCCAACCGAACTACTCGACACACTCCGATCCGGAAAACACTTGACACCCTTCCAGTATAGTACTAGGGCACTAGATATCGATAACTGCTGCTTCTGCCACTCGCAGACGGACAACACTAGCAAATGTAGTAGCGCCAGTAAACACGAGAAGAAAACGAGTCGCCACTATCCCTACTACACACTGCCAACCTACCAACGGCACCAACGCGAGCCGCAACACGGCTCATTCACTTACAATTCCCTGTACTGGGCGGTAAGAAATTTAAACATATCCAGCGAGACCTTTATTTTCCCTGGCAATAGAGAGAGGCGCTCTTTATGTGACAATGGATTCACACAACGTACGAGCACCAACAATTTTTTCACGATCGCATTCACTTATCTCCAACATACTGCATTCGCAACTAGAGAGAACACTGTTCTGACCATGAACGACACCAGCAGCTTATTCAGGGGATTACACAGGCGTTGCAAAGTTGTAGGGCTGTGTAACTTGAGGTGATTTTCTCTTTTGTTGTTAGGAGAGAATGACATACCCACCGTTGAACAAAATTATGACTATGAAGCAAATACACTGCGTCTGGATCATCTGCGTTGAAATTCATCCATTTAACTATCAAGTTTCAAGTCTTGGTCAAGTTTCACAACAGCTTCAAAAATATTAACCGCAATAAAGTCATTCTAGCTTATTTCCTATGTAGTGAAAGGTGTACTCAGACAAGTTTAAGATATTACATACGTCCATTTATACGTAATGAAGACATCCATTACTCTTCTTTTTTCCCGGTTAACTGAAAATTACAGACCCAAGACCGAAAACTATGCTCAGAAACAATAAACTAAGGCTCTGTTTTTTTAACATACCATGTCTAAACAAGGTAGTTGTACAAAAGTATCACTGTGATGTTGCTGTTTTGTCCAAACTTACAACCAGACCAAACAAATTATTCTACTGTAAATCCTTACCTAATAATTATATACAGCATTCTTATACATGCCACTTTCAATGTAGTTTTTTCAGGCGCCTCATTATCAGCTGTAGAAACACAAAATTTTTCCACTCTTAGTCCTACTTTTCTTGACATTCTGCTTCCAATTTGATGGCTTTATTTTCCTTTCTGTGCTTTTATTTAACGATACAATATATTTTGGAGTGAAAGCTACATCACCCACATCCACCATTTTAAGTGATGTACAACTTTATTCCAGGATGGTAAAGTTTTAAACTACAAATAGCCCATCTTGTAAACAGAAGAAGAGACATCAGCAGCTACAGCAGCATGTCTCATGTGATTTACCACATTATGCCACTGAAAAGTCAGCCTTGCCAAAAATGTGATCTACATCCTTCTTTGAGAGATATCACCCTTCTTCCAGATTCGATTCAGCCATTAGTTACTTGATATACCCGTTCACTCATCATCCTTTTGTAACATCGTCTTAATTACATCTGTAGCTATAAGCATTTTTTGGCAGCAGTTTGTGACAATCATATATGCCAAAAAGTCGTTATGAGGAGTCTGATTTTTTTTTATCTCTCTGGTTAGTTTCATCTATGTTGAGTGGCGTCCTGTATCTTGCCGACGTTTGTCTAACAGTAATGATGTGTAGGCCGACAGTATTTGCTGGCAAGGGAGTAGTACAGCACATTACGAGTCTGTTCGCAGAGATGATGGCGTTCCGTGTGGAATGAAATAAAAGATGATTATTGATATATGAAGTGGAGGTCATAAATATGTGCTAAGTTGGTTCGACATGTATTGTGAACAGATGAGTTTAAATTCAAAGAAAACAAATTCTGCTCATACCCGATACTAAATAAAAAGAGTCATAATAGTAAATGAAAAAAGTGTCACGCTAGTCAGCTGTGAAGAGGAAGGAATTAACACTGAATTAGGCTCTTTACACCCTATCTCATCGAAGGAGGCAGACATTAGTGGACGTTAATATTAGTTGTGTCCCTCTCTTCGCCTTTATGATGTCTTTAATTCTGCTGCGGACCTTTTCACTGATGTGTCTGAACGTCTCTGGAAGAGTGGGAGCAATCTCATCCTCAAGAGTCAAAACAGGCAAAGTAGTGATCTGGGACTGTGGGATCTGGGACGAACTTTACGTTCTAGCTCACCGCAAAAAAATTTTGTATTGAGTTCACATCAGGACTCTAAGCAGATCAATCCAATTCAGGAATGTTACTGTCTACAAACCACTGTCTCAAAGAAGCTGCCTTATAACAAGGGTGAATTTTCAAGTTGATACAAAAAATCTTCGTATCCGACCCATTAATCTACTGTACCAGTACACAATGCCGAAAATGTTTTTGTATTGTTCCTCAACTAGTGTTTACTTAATACAGAATCATGCAGCTGCTTCTGCTTCTCTACTGACAACGAAATACTCCGGACCTCCTTTGACAATGGAGGCTGCGCTTGTCGTGACATCTAGCTGTCGTTTCCTCATCACACAGGGATATCCGGATACTTCTGAATAGATAGTGCAATTCAGGCAAGTAGTTTTACCTACGACCGCGATGATTTTAGGACATGCATTATGCAAGAAATATTCTGAGACGTTTTCCAATCGGCGACAAGAAGAAATGGAGAATGTGATGTAAAATATACTGTAGTGGTAGTAGTGCGGTATTCTCCCTTACGGCAGGTTTTATCATGGGTTAAGTCTCTTCCACGTTTGTCTGTCCATAGCCAGTCTTTTCATTGCTGAATATTTGCCCCCTTTGATATTTTCCAGAATTCGATATCTTCTTTTTCCTCTTCCCCTTTTTCCATCCACCAATCCTTCTATTCCTTCCTTCAATAAACAGTCCCTCCACAATGTCCAATCCAGTTCCGCAATGTAGAACACCGCAATTTCATCTGCTGCAACGTCAGATATATTAAAAACCAGGGAACTGTGAGGTTTCCTACGTAAGTTTAAAACTGTATTGTGTTACAGACACGTTTTTGACATATTTCTATTGTACAACGACTCATGGGTGGAATGCAGTGATTTTGTTGACAAAACGAATACTATACTTGAAAACGTGCAGTTTACGATAAAGAGCAGTGAGAGAGGATGGCTACCTACTTAAATCTAAACATTTCTGGGTACAAGGATTGAGTGTGACATTTTTAGAAAGGCTACAATGACGAATACTGCAATACACCACAGTTGTAATCATCCCTTTGTGTACTCGATGACAGCTTTTAGAGCAATGTTCTATCGCCTTCACTGTGTACCATTGTCTAAGGAGGTACATGATCAAGAATTTCAGTGTACTCTGCATATCGCATATGCCAGTGGATACGATTCCAATGATATAACGAATATTAATGGTGTTATACTGACTAAGGAAGTGTTCGCTAGGAATAGGCCTAGGATATCATACTTTGGCACGATTTGTAGGCAAGAAGTTTAAGGACATAAAAGATAAAGTTAACGTTCTTTATCCCACAGAATCTTGGTCGAAAGCTTGTAAACTGAGAGAAGGTAGCCTGTGAGAAGTACGACGCTACTGGTGTATGTTGCACATGTAGCGACAATTGTCGTGACAGGTATATGGGGCTGAACGGCAAAGGGGTTAGTACTAGGTTCTGAGGACACCAATGTCTGAGGAATTCGATGTCTACTTTAAGAAGCTATTTAAGTGATTCTGGGCACGCCCTAACAGGTTTAGCTAGTAATTCAACACCCCTGCACAGAGAAGTAAAGGAACAGACCTTAAAGATTCTGGATGAGATTGAAATTATGCTGAGTCTAAAGCTATAACCCCATCGCACCCTTAACTGCCAGGCGTTACAATATAGTGTAGAACTTTAATTGTGTTTCAGGGACAAAATGTCACAGTTGTTCGACTGCTTTGTTGTGATATGCTTTTACGTATAGCCTGTTTGGTTTTTACTTTTATGTCGCTCATGCATTTTATAGTTTATATGTTTATGTTATGTACCTCAATCATTCTCATGAAATTTGGAAATTCACGAAAATGTTTTCAACTTTCCCCGCTATGTCTAAGCGGCTCTGTTGCCCTCCGTAACACACATGAGCACATTGGCTAGCAGGCGGGGTGGTTGGAGAGTTGCTGTCCGCCACTTTCTGGTATGAAGTGTGTTTTCTTAACCATCAGCTTTCAATTTTGTTACATGGGGCTTTTACCTGTTACTGTTTTCTTGTTTTGCTCTTTTATTGTGGGTAAATGCACTTTTAACATGTCAGTTTTTCAGTTGGTCAATTTGAACTACGACGGCTTGCTTGTTGCGGGTGACAGTACTTTATTCTGGGAAGGGTAAGTCCCCTCCTTACTGCATCAGGTCTTAAATGTCTTACTAACGTGTGAATATTTCATATTGGCTGTAATGAGAATAGATTACCAGGATAGGTATCTGTTTTTCATACCATAATATCGATTATACATTTCGTGTATTTTATATGTACACCTGAAGATGTGATATGAAATCACGAAACAGTTCGTGCTTCTGTGATAATTCATATACAGCCGAAAGTGAATTATTGCTAAAGTTTTAGCTGTGGTTGCCCTCATTTGCAATGTATCAGTGCTAGTGACCGAACACCAGTCGTAATAAAGTGGACTGAGTCGGTCACTGACGTCGCACAGCAAAGCGTCTCTTCAGTTCAATAAACACCCCGACAAGATTGCCCGCGGGAAGTCGATCAGTTCGACCGATGGCGTCCAAGTCGTTCGCACTCGAATCTCTCATTACTGTATTGCAATATCTCGTTCAAGATTGTTCCAGTGTTGTCACGTTGCACCAGTCATATTGTCGTTGCCTGGCATAATGATGGAAGTTCCGCGAAAACAGACAACCGGCGCCGGAGTCCAAGACTGAAGGTAGCAGTGACGGGTAGTCCACGGGTCCACCAACACCGTTCCAGTTTCGGGCAAGAGCTGCTCTGATATTGTGGTACTGTACCGACCATAAAGTCTACCAGATTTGCGGGCCATGATCAGCGTACATCAAGACATCATACACCATGGTACAAAACATCGTGGTCTATCTGATGGGATAACATTCTGGCAGTGACCAGAGAGGGACAGAGCGCTCTCAAGGCGCCTAGTGAATTCATCACACATGCACCGAGCTCACGCATCCTGCGCAGCGGTGCTACCACATGGGAAGTGGCTACGTATCAGCATGTGGGTAACCCATCAGACCACGAGTTGCCCGCCATATACTAAGGCCTTGAGTCTGCCACTAAATACAACAGATTACACTGTGGCCTAGCACCAACAGGCCGTCGCCTAGGTCACAACTACGTGATGTTAACTGAACAATAAAGTGGGAAAAATCTAATCTTGTTTTATTTGCTTCAAACGACCCCCTACAGATCCTCAGGCTACACATCCTGACAAAACATTAGGAGTTTCTAGCCCTGGACTGGGCGTCGAAACTGGACGTCCGAGGTGTTAGAGCTCAGCACCAATGCAAAGTGGGTGGCAAGCAGTGTTGGACGAGCTGAGAAGGGCATCAGCCCTGGAAGTGTTGACGACCCAATACACCAATGGAGGGTGCAACAGGCACGTAAGGCGAATTAGAAAGAAGCATTGGTACTTGCTCACCGGTTATTTTTTATTTGCCACCGGCAGAACACGATTTAAAGACTGGAAAGTAACTTTTAGAAGGCCGAGTGAACTAGTGGATTTGTCTCACTTTAGGGGAAGAGAGTATCTTGTTCCGACACATTGTAGAATTTGCAAGCTAAGAGACCACTGTTCAGCTTGCGATATATTCGTACCTACGACATCCAATACATGCAGGACATACAGTCAAGGAGCGGAAGACTGCACCGTATCTCTAGACGAAACAGGCCACAGTATACCTTGCGATAAATCCATACCTGTCCCGTCTACTACGTACAGGAGACGCAGTCCTGCAGCAAATGATTGCACAGTGCCGCTGGACGATAATTAGACGCAAGAATTAAGTCAAGTTATAGTTTATGCAACTGTAGTTACTGAGTTTTATACTTTGAGCGTTGTACTAGTAGCTCATGCTAGAAAGAGGAAAGTACTATAAAATACCTAAATGTGATGCAGACACTGATAACTGGTACTATCGAGGCGATAGTCGATCTCATGTAGCAAGTTTCTTAATTGCTAGACGACAGTGAGCAGCAAAATCCACTTAGATTTATTTAATCCAGAACGTCCACACCCATAACTCACTGTACCTTGTTCGTTAGTATAGTTATGTTTGCTGTACTGTCTACCGATGCTGAGATATCCTCTCTGACTGAAGTGAGGGTTTACCTATGCCAGCATAGGAGTAGAAGGAGAAGAGTTACTCAGTACAGTCGCGGTGAGTAAGCAACTAGTTCAGGTTTCACATGTATGCACAGTCAATGCAGACAACTTGTTTACTTGGCTCTAGATGGAAGGTGTTGAGCACTGTCTTACTGGACGTCATCATCGTGTACTTTGGTCATAAGGGTAATTAAGATTTATGTTTGTGGACGAATAAGATGGGTGGAAATTGTCTACTTTAATGGTGTTGGAGACTTAGTGTTTTGAGGTGCACAATGAGATATTTTGTATACGGTTTGAAGGACTTGGAAACCGATCAGAAGAGCATTGCACGTAACGAACGGCACCTGTATACTGAACGTCCATTGAGAAACGGAAGGAATTGTTTCTGATAGTTCTAGTTAATAATAATAATTTCTAATTTGGGCCTCGCTGCCATATGAGGTAAGCAGAGCTTGCTCAGTATACGATTATGTTCATTGCTGGTTGGTGTTCTGAACACATCCAATGCGAAATACTGATGGTTAAAATGTACTTTTGTAGTACCGTTGCGCACGTTTATAGTGAATTTTTTCCTTTATAATTGCAACCTCCGTAGAAACATCAGTTTTCCAGTTATGTTACCCAAAGACTGGGACTTGACAATAATCTGGTGTCTGTAGAGTAATTTCATTTCATGTGCTTACTTGATGCTCTTGTGAATATTTGCTTATTGCGTTGATTTGATTTTTAATTCGGTTAACTTCTTCTCTGTTGCATGAATAATTGTTTTAAGAGCAGTTTAATAACCTTGAGCTATTGCTGGTTTGAATAATTACCATATTTCAGCCAAGTAATTTGTTTTATGAGATGTATGATGATGGAAGGTAAGGGTAATTGTTCCACGCAACACACATTTGTAATCTTCTGAACTGCGAAACTTTAATTAAATCTCTTGCATGTAACGTATCTATCACTCAATCAATCATTTCCACCCTTTCCTAATCTGTGGGTCCCAATAATTCTGCACGTTTGGTGGCAGAGCGAGCTCGATAGACTAATAAAACTGAACTCCGTCCAAACAGGCCTTGGAAGGCCCAGAGGGACCGACCGGCCGCCGCGTCATCCTCGGCCCACAGGCGTCACTGGATGCGGATATGGAGGGTCATGTGGTCAGCACACCGCTCTCCCGCCCGTTTGTCAGTTTACGAGACCGGCGTCGAAACTTCTCAATGAAGTAGCTCCTAGGTTTGCTTCACAAGGGCTGAGAGCACCTTGCTTGTCAACAGCACTCGGCAGACCGGATGGTCACTCAGCCAAGTGCTGGCCCAGACCGACAACTGATAACCTAAGTGATCTGACACTAACCGGTGTTACCACTGCGATAAGGACGTTGGCCGATTGACTAACAGTATCTGTTGTTATAGTCTATATTTATGCTAGATTGTTCCTTGTATATTGAACATGTCCTAAATTTTCCAAAATGACTGCCGATGTAAAGGATCAGGCTTTTCTGAGAAAAACGAACTGGTCTGTAATTCTACAGCCACGAAAAGTGTAATCCAAACGTACCGTTTGCGAATTAATTGAGCAACATGGTCAAAACAGTCACTCGCCGATACGTCGGACTATCGACCCCAAGGAGGTAAATTTGGCCGCTACCGCAATTGCTGCTGCCTTGTAAGAAATGCCAGAGGTGGTGTAGTGTGAGGAGGCACCCACTTCTAATCAAATACGTAGATTGCAGGCTCGCTTCAGTCATTATCTTCACAGGATGGATGGTCTGATGGACTTGGACAAGTCACAGGCACAAAAACTAGCAACATATAGTACTATAATTCAGGAATGGTTGCAGCCTCGTAACAACAGTGCCAGTGAAACTGGTAGTGGCAGTTAACGAGTAGAAACGAATATTGGGGTAGGGCGTGTGGCCCTTGAAAGTTGTTTTGAAAGTTACAGAACCCATTCCAACATAGTTTAAATGACCGTTCTCAGTAGACGCTGGATTCATTTAATAATGTAGTGGAATTTTTAAACTTTACAGTCGAATTTTAGCATCGAACGCTAGCTAATTAAGTTAACACTGCGGGTTCATTACGATTGATAGCTGTTACTGTAAAGGGTAGACTACGGAAGGAAGTGGTGCGATACATGCAACAAAAAATTAGTGGAAACAACTATGAGAGAAAATATTTAGCTTGGTGTGCCAAGAGCCTTTCAAGAATTAGTTGGTAATCAGTACTGGCCTGAGCCAAGGTAGTGTTGAACCGGTAATGGAATATGTCGAACGAGTTAAAACAAATGTTGTGGCTTTCGAATTGGGATTCACTGATCAACAAGGGGTGAATTATGTGAATTATGTCTTAGGGGATCAGATTTGGAAACCAGATAAAGAGCTACATTCGCTCGAACGCCCACGAGTTTTGCTCCATTAGATCATTAGATGAACTAGTCAGGCATACGGAAGCCACGGACTTAATAGTTTTTCGTAGGAGTAAGGGTAGTCAAGGCCATATGATATTAATCAGATAAAAAGCAGATGGAGACAATGAGTGTAAAAGGTAGAGATTTATAGGGCATATGACAAAACAGGTAGAGAGAGAAACTTGTTGGAAGTGCGGCAAAAGGTCGTGTACAGAGAATGCATTGACATAGGGAACCCACAATAGCAGTTATGACAATTGTAGGAAGATCCAGGGAAGGTGATCAGCGCAATCAGAGAGAGAAGTGGAACTCCATGTTTGCCATTTGTGTGCAGATAATAATAACGAGTCCGTCTGAGCTTTCATTGTTACAGGGAGTTCAATTTCGGCTGTTAGTTACAAACGGTTTTTGCAGCGTAAGAGTGTAGGTGGGGGAGTTAATTAGTGATACTGGTAAAGATCTCATGGCAAGTAGGTCAGGTCTGGGCGTCAAAGGGATTTTAGAAGTTAAAATTTCGATCAGCCAATATTTTTAGAAAATCACCGTGAGGATGGTAGAAGATTTGGCTACTGATTATATTTTGGGCATAGACTTTATTGTTAAAATTTGACTGGTCCTGGATTCGACAGATCGACAGTTTTATTTAAGGTTCAGACATCAAGTGAAATTTCATTTTTGCCAACATGGACGGACCGTGATGATCAGTGTAGCATAGGATAAACATGATTCTGAAGTAGATAGCGAGAGCCAGTCAAATTCCATTAATCAGCAACTAGGTCACCTGGACGGTTACTGAGGGCGAAAATTAAAGCCATTTGTGCAGAACTTCCTGATGGCTTAACGGAAGAAGTTGGGCCCATGAATTTAGTGGGATACTGTATCAAGGTAACGGATCATGTTCTCGTTAAAAAGCGGCTGTCACCACCTAAACTAAAGAGAACATGTAGCAAAATATAAGTAACGATATGTGGCAAAGATATTCTCAGTTCCAAAATCTAGCGGGGAATACTGTCCAATTGAGGACTAAAGGGACCTGAATAAGAAAGTTTTGCGATACATGCCAATTCCGAGCTTGCATTCATGTTTTGACTGATTCAATAGATTTACCATGTTAGATGATAATCAGATGTACAATTAAATGTCGTTATAGGAAGGACCTAAGCATGTAACAGCACTTGTGACACACTAGAATCTGTCTGAATTTTTAATCTTTTTCAGTTTAATCATGTGCCATTCGGGTTGGATACAGGTGCAGCTGTGCGCTCTCGGTTGATAGATGCAGTCTTCTTCGACATCAAATTTCGATACGTTTATCTTTATTTCGATGATCTGGTCGTACATAGTAAAACGATCTATGAGCATGTTCAACACCCGAGGAAAATTTTGCGTTGATGAAGGAAGGCAGTTCTTGTTTCGTTGTCCTACCATGAAATCTTTAGGCCGTAAGATTTTTAGCCAAGAAATTTCCATCAGTCAAGAAAGAGTTGAAGCAGACTGTATCCTCTAACGACGAAAACAGAAGTTAGGGGCAGATTCGTTGGGATGGCTAATTTCTTTCGAAAATTATTTGTGGGTTCACGGAGAAGGTTGGACCTTCCAGACAACTTAATAAGAAGAACTGCAAGTTTGAGTAGGTTCCAACCCAGGAAATTTCGTTTATCGTATTAAAGGAAGCTTTGTTGTCTGCACTAGTACTAGCCTTGCAGGAGTTCAATAAGGAGACAGCCTTGAAAACTGATGCATCAGGTCTGGGAGTGGGAGCCATCCAGCTGCCTGTGCTGCCACAGGGATGGGGATATTCAGGTACTAAACTGAGCGCAGACAGTTGTACAGTTCTTCTTGGAAAGGACAACTACTTGCATAGGCGGGTGTTGGCAAGGTCCTGAAAGACTGCACAAAGAGCTCAATGGCGAAATGGATGTTAACATTCAAGTTTAAGTTCAGTAATATACGAGGTTCAGAAAAGGTTGTTGCAGAGGGTGTAAGCGGTATGTTCAGGGAAAAGAAATGGGATCAAGGAAACGTAGAGCAGAAGGATGGTCTGAAGACAACTGTGGCTCTATCCTAACGAAAACACTGCAGTTTTTAGGGACATTAAGGAATTATACTACACTACTGAACGTCTCAAAAGAATTAGCAGGAGTCTGCTATGAGGGGAGAGAGTTACAACCGATATTTTGAATCAAGGATTGATTTGTTGTATGGTGAGCAGTAAGGACGACATGAGGGTAGTTGTTCTTCGCGAATTGGTGCCATTACTATTAAGATATTTTTATGATTCACCAGTCGGTGGGCATTTGGGGGTATAGAAAACAAGAGAAATGATCAAGCAACAATTTAGTTGGTCAGGTATAGATAACGGTTTTGGAAAAGTGATACACGTTTGCGAAGTATGTGAAGTGAGCAAACCCAGCCAGGATAGTTAGGTTGGATATCCAGTTTCCAAGATGGTAAACAGATCTTTCCATCGTATGTATAGATATTAATTTTGTCGGCCCTTTACCTGGACACAAATTCGGAAATAAATTCATTTTGGTATGCGAATGCGTTTGCCGGGTTTGTCCGGTTTTTAATGACTAGAGGGGCTTCTGTGCAAGTCGTTATTTAGACGTTGCAAGGTATATTTTGCATCTTTGACCCCCCACAGTCCATATTTACTGACAATGCGACAGTGTTCATAACACACTAATTTGAGAAATTCTGTCTTTGGATGGGTATATGTCACATTACCACTATTCCATATTACTCCAAACTTCCATATGCCGGAACTATTAATAAGACTCTTTCTTCTGTCCTTATAGCATATCATAGTAAGGGCCAAACTGGATGGGGTTACTTGTTCCTTGGCTAACCCTGGCGTCCACACCTGCTAGTTTTCTCCTGGAATACCTAATCGCTACTCCACTGTGCAACCTATGCCCATTGTGGACTTTTTGCACGAAATAAAGAATGTTCAGCAGGTGACTGCACAATAGAAGAGAGTGAAGAGGAATATACAGAAGACACACAGAAGCTGTACAGCATAATGAGCGGCGGCAGGCACACAATTGCCTAATTAGTGACATCTCATTTGTCCAGAATTTCTAAGCAGTGAGTAAGGCTTCGGAAAGAATAATCAAGCTATTGCTGCCCAGATTCCGTGGACCACTTTAAATTCAAGAATTTTTGACTCCATTCACCATCCTTTTTTAGGAGCTTATGACAGCGAAGGAAATCAAAGCGCACCTAACTCAGATAAAACACGGTCCTCAGAGCTGATAACTGAGTTCCTTAGGCAGCAGAGGGGAAATATGCACTGTTTAACACTATAATTATTTTGATGATACACTCTGTCAGTGCTTAGATGACCGCTCTGATTGAAGTGAGGCTTTACTGTGTCAGTATAGGGCTACAAGGAGAACAGCGACTTGGTACAGTGACATCGAGTAAACAACAATGGAGCATATCAATGTATGCAATTTCAGCGCAGACAATATGTTTACTTGGCTCTAGATGGAAAATGCTGAGCACTGTCTTACTGGATGTCATGATCATATATATTGGTCTTAAGAATACCAAGGGCTTAAGTTTGTGAACGAATAAAGCACGTACAATTTGTCTACCTGAACGGTGTTGGTGACTCAGTCTTTTCAGGTGTGCTGTGAGATATTTGTATACAGTATGAGGGACTTGTAGAATGATCTGACGATTATTTGCATGTAATGAATGGCACCAAGGAATTTAACCAGTTTTTCAATGGTGAGAAATCTTTTGTGATAATTTTAGTTAACAGTAATAATTCGTACTGTTCATCTGGCTGCGAGACAAATCAGGCAGAGTTGGCCCAATTAACGATTATGCTCATTGCTGGTCGATATTCTGAATACACCCAGTACAAAATACTAATGGTTAAAAATATATTTTGTGGTACCATTATCCATGTTTATGATGGAGTTTTTCCTTTAAAACTGGAACCTCATTAGAATTATGCACTGTACAATCAATTACCCAAAGACTGGTACTTGTGAATAATCTGGTGTTTGTAGAGTAACGCTTGCTCTTGTGAGTAACTGTTAATCGAGTTCAGCTGAATTTCAATTCTGTCACTTTTTTTGCTTGGATCAATAATTGGTTTAAGAGCAGTTTAATAGCCTTCAGATTCTGCTGCTTTGAACAGTTATCATACTTCAGCATGGTAAATTGTTTGTGTGAGATATTTGATAAGGAAAAGCTGTTGTTTCATGGAACACACAGTTGCAATTTTTTGAGCTGTGAAATTTTTAATAAATTGTTTTATATAAAGTATCTGTCACTTTGTTAATCTTTTCCAACCTTTCTCAACCTATGAGTCTCAATACTTCTTCACATCATCATATTCCAGTGGGCAATCATGCACCAGTATGCTGAAGGCACATAGGTTTCTACAGTACAGCCAGTGACTGATAGAAGGTTCATAGATCAGTAACCGGCCGAAGGCACTACAGAACACCATAATAGTCTGGATTCATTTCCACAATGGATGTGAGGAGTGGTTATCACCAAATTGAAGTGTTGCCAGTAAGTAAGTCTAAAACAGCTTTTACAGCAGCATCCAGTCACTTCCAGCATGGTAGCATACGTTTCGATTTAAAGAATGCACCTGTAATATTCCAAGTCTTTTTACATTTACTGCTTCAGGGTTTCAAACAGAAAAATGCTAGGTTACTTAGAAGACATCATAGTTTTTCTAAATATTAGATGGACTCATACAATATGAAAAAGAATATTCGATAGATTATAGTTGAGGAGAACACACACACAAAGCCACATACAGTAAAAGATTAAGGATACTCGACTCACACTTAGCACTGGCAAATCTCATTTTGTACACGCATAGTTTAATTACCTTGGGCATAGTATCAGCCGAGAGGGAATGAGGACAAATGCTTGTCTCACTTCAGCTGTGCTTGACTTTGCACTTCTCCATATAGTAAACCAGTTAGAATCATTCTTCTGTTGAGCCAATTATTACCCAAATTATGTCAAAGGGTTTTTGGAAGTTGCACAACAACTAACTAGATTACTAAACAAAGGTGTTACATTTGACTGGACATCAGAATGTCAAAGGACTTTTCTAAATCTAAAGGAGATTCTGGTGTCAGTTCTTGTGCTGGTTACTCTTGATTTTATGAAAGAATTAACACTTCTTCATGATGCAGTACTAACGCCGTAGATACCACTTTGAGCCAAACTTAGATGGAAAGGAGCGTCCAGTAGCATATCCATCCCATCAGCTGAATATGGCTGTGCAGAACTATTCCCTGGCAGAAAAAGATTTGCTAGCTTTAATGTATTTTGTATTTCTGCTCTTCCTTACATGTTCGTAAATTTTAAAACGTTGGAGATCACGGACCTTTCAGGTGGTTACCGGAACTGAAATATCCTTCAAGTCAGCTCATAAGATGAATATTGATGTGAGTTTCAATAAGAAGTAGTTAACAAATCTGCAATGGAGCACAGAAATGCAGAAACACTTAGTAAAAGAATAGCAACGTTACAAGTACCCAGGTTGTGTCCAACAGACTGGAAGAATCACAAGCAGCTCACGAAGTATGACAGTTATATAGCAAGCAACCGCAGTTTATAATGCACAGAGGATTACCATGCAGGTCAGCAAAGTGTAGATCACAGGTCATCATTCTAGCACCACTCCAGACCAAAGTGATACGACAGGGACATGAGCATGTACTGTCAGCACACAGAGGTTATAGAGAGACTCACAAATTTCAGAAAGATTCTGGTGGAAAATACGATGTGCTGATGTTGAAGAGTATGTCATAAATTGTATCATGTGCTCAACGAAAAGACTTAAGTCAGCAGAGAATATAACCGGAAAGGTTACTGTAATCAGGGAAGCCTTTTCAAATGTTGTAAATTGACACGTTTGGATCATCTAATACAACTCTGATAGGTAATAAATGTACTAACAATAATTGACCATTTTTTCGAGATCCAAATAATGGTAGCAACACAAGATCAAAAACTGAATACCACAGCTCAAATAATGGTCAACCAGTGAGTGCTTGAATGTGAGTTACCGGAAACCATTGTCACAGATCAAGGAACTAATCTTATGTCTGGTCTGATGAGGCAATTACACTCCTGGAAATGGAAATAAGAACACCGTGAATTCATTGTCACAGGAAGGGGAAACTTTATTGACACATTCCTGGGGTCAGATACATCACATGATCACACTGACAGAACCACAGGCACATAGACACAGGCAACAGAGCATGCACAATGTCGGCACTAGTACAGTGTATATCCACCTTTCGCAGCAATGCAGGCTGCTATTCTCCCATGGAGACGATCGTAGAGATGCTGGATGTAGTCCTGTGGAACGGCTTGCCATGCCATTTCCACCTGGCGCCTCAGTTGGACCAGCGTTCGTGCTGGACGTGCAGACCGCGTGAGACGACGCTTCATCCAGTCCCAAACATGCTCAATGGGAGACAGATCCGGAGATCTTGCTGGCCAGGGTGGCACGTTGGGTGGCACGGGATAGATGCGGACGTGCATTGTCCTGTTGGAACAGCAAGTTCCCTTGCCGGTCTAGGAATGGTAGAACGATGGGTTCGATGACGGTTTGGATGTACCGTGCACTATTCAGTGTCCCCTCGACGATCACCAGTGGTGTACGGCCAGTGTAGGAGATCGCTCCCCACACCATGATGCCGGGTGTTGGCCCTGTGTGCCTCGGTCGTATGCAGTCCTGATTGTGGCGCTCACCTGCACGGCGCCAAACACGCATACGACCATCATTGGCACCAAGGCAGAAGCGGCTCTCATCGCTGAAGACGACACGTCTCCATTCGTCCCTCCATTCACGCCTGTCGCGACACCACTGGAGGCGGGCTGCACGATGTTGGGGCGTGAGCGGAAGACGGCCTAACGGTGTGCGGGACCGTAGCCCAGCTTCATGGAGACGGTTGCGAATGGTCCTCGCCGATACCCCAGGAGCAACAGTGTCCCTAATTTGCTGGGAAGTGGCGGTGCGGTCCCCTACGGCACTGCGTAGGATCCTACGGTCTTGGCGTGCATCCGTGCGTCGCTGCGGTCTGGTCCCAGGTCGACGGGCACGTGCACCTTCCGCCGACCACTGGCGACAACATCGATGTACTGTGGAGACCTCACGCCCCACGTGTTGAGCAATTCGGCGGTACGTCCACCCGGCCTCCCGCATGCCCACTATACGCCCTCGCTCAAAGTCCGTCAACTGCACATACGGTTCACGTCCACGCTGTCGCGGCATGCTACCAGTATTAAAGACTGCGATGGAGCTCCGTATGCCACGGCAAACTAGCTGACACTGACGGCGGCGCTGCACAAATGCTGCGCAGCTAGCGCCATTCGACGGCCAACACCGCGGTTCCTGGTGTGTCCGCTGTGCCGTGCGTGTGATCATTGCTTGTACAGCCCTCTCGCAGTGTCCGGAGCAAGTATGGTGGGTCTGACACACCGGTGTCAATGTGTTCTTTTTTCCATTTCCAGGAGTGTATGTTGTCTGGTAAAAGTTAAGAAGGTGCATACCATCCTGGTTCATCCATTTGCAAATGGTCATATGGAACGAGTCCACGATACCACAGCAAAAATGTTTTCAATAACTTTATCTTGGGACTATTCCATTTGGAATTTTTCTGTTTGCATAGAAAAACAACACTATCAGTAATTGAGTCCGCCTTGATGCCAAACACCTTGTTATTTATTTATTTATTTCTCCAGACTAGTTTGGTTGACGAGTATTAGCAACTAATTACCAGCCCAGTACACATCAAAACTGGATTCCACAACACTACCGCAACCCCACGTGTATACTGTTGGCATACTAAGTTCACCTTTTAGTATTTGTTTACCAGCAGCCACTCACACAATTGCAGATGACATGTACGCAGAGAAAAAACGGCAACAGGAAAAAGCACACAAAATATGCCGCAAACAGCGAGAATAATTCGTAAAAACATGCCATAACATACAATAAATAAGGCAGTTTGAAAGTATCCACAGAAAATTATTTTTCAAAAAACGAACAGTAAAAATGTGATAATGTGTTACTGTGTTTGTACAACTATGCTATTTTCTGCATGTTTTAGATTTAAAAAATCCCACTGATGATGGTGATATTTGTCTCCGAAACTAGTTTGGGAAAATAAATAAATAAACAAATAACTAGGTGCTTTGCATCATAGCGGACTCAATTCCTGATATTGTTGTCTTAAAAATGTTGTCATTATTTGATCAGACAAGACTTACACTGGAACATGTACTTGTCTCATGTGCTGAGCATGTACATCAAATCAACACAGGAATTGCTCATTGAATGTACGAATTGGTGTATGGGTGAAAAATGCCGTCACCTTTCGACGTGATCGAGCCACAGTTAGAAACTGAGTGTGAATATGTAAAAAAAAAATCGCAAAAAGAAACATTGAAGGAGGTGTGGAAACGAGTAAAACGTAATACGAAAGCTTTGGAGCAACAAGAACGATTTGGACAACGTCTGAGTGAGTTACGTCAGTACAGAGTACGGGAATTGGTCTTACTAGCAAATCTTTAAACCACAGAGGGTAAAACTAAGAAATTCCCTAAAAGTTTCAAGGACCATATAATTTAGTGGAGATGATTTCACCAGCAAATGTCAAGCTACAGTTACCAATCAAAATGTCAGTAGCCCATATTAGTGAGATAAAAAGTTTTAAGGGTACCACTGACGCATTACAGGAAGTACGTTTGCCTTTATCACAGAAAGATAACCTACCACGTGACACGAAAAGAACATGTAATGTAACATTTGAACTTATGTCTAGGAGTAAGTAGCGCACTATTGGGTAACACATGTTTAACATTTTGTTAGGTTAATTAAGATATCGTTATTTTGTTGGATTTTGTAATGTGCCGTTATCTGTTGAGATACGCCTTTATCCTATGGCGGAAGGGGATTCATGAGACACGCATGGAAGCATGGCATTGTCGTCATTCCCTTATACAGCTAATGGTTGTTCATATTCACAACTGTGGATATATATCATGTATTTCATGCGACTCATTATAGTTTTCTCCTGTATGGTGTCAACGATGGTGATCAAACGTGTTATTGTGAGAGTAGTGTTCTTACAAGTATGTAAGCAAATGTGATTAAAAACAAACCCTTGGAAACTTATTCTCACGGCCATTAGACGTAAGTCTCACAAAGAAAAAATGCTCACCAAAGCTCACACATAGCATCTAGTAAGTAATCAATGAAGTGCAACGATTACAATATATGTTAATAAATTTATCTACTGAGGCAACAAAAGCGGAAATGCGAAAGGACCTACTGAATGAATATCAGGAATTGAAGTTTCCTACGACAAACCAAGGGCTTAGTTACAACAACTGACAAGGGTAATTCTGGAGTCAGTAATGTGAAAGAAGAGAAGTTGGCTATACGCTTGTGGGAAGTTGCTGAAAACGGTATTTTGGACGGCAGATACTAGTGATATCAAGTTATTATATGATACATTATGTATGATGCAGAAAACAGCCATGAACACAGACACAACTATATATGTAGATGGTATCTGTTCTTTCGAGCATGACCGAGAGAACAGATACCATCGGTGACCATGCAGCTCGTTAGAATGAAATTACAATGAAATGAATACCCCTAGCTGCATACAGGCGTTGATATAAGTCAATGAATATAGTGCGGGAGAAAAATTTGGGAATGTGGGTCTCACGGGAGGCGTGCCAGAGATAAGTCCCTGCAGTCACACTGTTCTCTGTGTCCTCGGTGGCTCAGATGGACAGAGCGTCTTCTATGTGAGGAGGAGATCTCGGGTTCGAGTCCCGGTCGGGGCACACATTTTCAACTGCTCCCAATGACTTATATCAACGCCTGTATGCAGCTAGGGGTATTCATTTCATAATAATTACAGGAACAACGGTAAGATAACGTACGATACAGATCGCGAATATTCAGCAGGAAATAATGAGTATTACTAAAACAATGCATTAAATGAGAACCGAATCACAGTGGTATACAAAATAAGCTACATATATGCTAAACAATCATCTGAAAGGGATGCAAAATCGCTTGAGTACACTTGAAGAGAGTTTAGTACCAGCTGAATTGGTACCTTGTCTTCAGGTCGTGGTCGTGTGGTAGCGTTCACGCTTCTCGCGCCCGGGTTCCCGGATTCGGTTCCCGGGGGGGTCAGGGATTTTCTCTGCCTCGTGATGACTGGGTGTTGTGTGCTTTTCTTAGGTTAGTTAGGTTTAAGTAGTTCTAAGTTCTAGGGGACTGATGACCTCAGAAGTTAAGTACCATAATGCTCAGAGCCATTTTGAACCGATACTAATGTTTTAAGTTTCATCCATGCCCAGCCAAATGGAAACTTATTAATCTTCGAACGGTACAGTCCGGTTCGAATGCGACCCAACAGTTCAGTTTTCCTCTGCACTACTCCACCCGCTCAGTGTAGGAAGTCGAGCCGGTCAGGTACCCTATTAGCCAATCGCGCGATCCCATTAGAGTGACCGTAGTTATCGCGTAAGTGACCTCGACTTGCTTCGTGTATTCCGGGTCGTATCCAACCCGATTGTACCATTAACATAACTAATTCTCCTATAAATTTTCACAGTTTTGATACGAAAATGTCTTGGAAATAACTGTTGCAGGCACTTGAGGCAGCTTTAGCTGAGTTTCGTCACCAGGAAGACCCTTCAGAGCAAGAGAGCGGAGATCCTGACCCGAAAATATGAGTCTCAGAATCCGACGATTGAAGTTTTATACGGAGTGATATAGAAGTCATTTCCGCCTGTGATGATGTGGGTGCGAGGTACTTAAGTGGAGAAGAAAGAACAAAATATAGAAATTTTGAGTAAGGAACGGACGAACAAACAATCTGGACCGACAAGCCTTTACGTTCTTTAAATGTGAGTACTCACCTGAATGGACCTGGGCGAAAAGCGCAATGGACTACAGATGAAAAACCATTCTCCCTTTTTACGACCGATGAAATGATAGAAAACATTTTTCATCGTACTAATAACGAAACAGAATACTCAACGCTCAAGCACAGTGGACCCAGTTTTCATTTGTACATCCAGCAGACGTAACTGAGATAAAATCTTTCATTGGTCTCTTTTTCATGAGTGGTAACTCGAAAGATTCTACTTTATACCAATATGACGTGTTTTCCGAGATGGGCAGACCACCGATCGTTTGTTGTCCTATGTCGCAGAAAAGATTTACGTTTGTTCTACAAAACTTAAGATTGATGATAAAAGCACGAGGGTGCCGAGAATGGCTAAAGACAAATTTAGTGCCTTTCAGGAAATATGGGATACTCCCGTAAGCCATTGGTTGCAGTATTACAGCCCGTCAGAATATTTGACGGTGGATGAGAAATTACCGAGTGTCCTTGCAACCGTCCCTTCAGAATGTTTTTACCCTCAGAACTTGATAAGTGTGGTCTAAAACAAATAGTTTCATCATGTGGCGCCAGAACGGGCAGTTTCAATTCAGGTGTGTTATTGACTGGAAAAGAGCAAACATACAGACTCAGTATTTTTACTGACTCAGTGATAGGGAGCAATCGAAATGTGACAAAAAAAAACTTACGTTATTCGGTGCACTACTTAATAAGCCCTACCCCCATGAACCACGGGCCTTGCCGTTGCTGGGGAGGCTTGCGTGCCTCAGCGATACAGATGGCCGTACCATAGGTGCAACCACAACGGAGGGGTATCTGTTGAGAGGCCAGACAAACGTGTGGTTCCTGAAGAGGGGCAGCAGCCTTTTTAGTAGTTGCAGGGGCAACAGTCTGGTTGATTGACTGATCTGGCCTTGTAACACTAACCAAAACGGCCTTGCTGTGCTGCTACTGCTAACGGCTGAAAGCAATGGGAAACTACAGCCGTAATTTTTCCCGAAGGCATGCAGCTTTACTGTATGGTTAAATGATAATGGCGTCCTCTTGGGTAAAATATTCCGGAGGTAAAATAGTCCCCCATTCGGATCTCCAGGCGGGGACTACCCAAGAGGACATCGTTATCAGGAGAAAGAAAACTGGCGTTCTACGGATCGGAGCGTGGAATGTCAGATCCCTTAATCGGGTAGGTAGGTTAGAAAATAGAAAGGTAGTGAAGGGAGACGGATATTTAATAGTCATGGGTGAATGGAATTCAAGAGTAGGAAAAGGAAGGAAACATAGTGGGTGAATATGGATTGGGGGAGAGAAATGAAAGAGGAAGCCGTCTGGTAGAATTTTGCACAGAGCATAACTTAATCATAGCTAACACTTGGTTCAAGAATCATAAAAGAAGGCTGTATACATGGAAGAAACCTGGAGATACTAGAAGGTATCAGATAGATTATATAATGGTAAGACAGAGATTTAGGAACCAGGTTTTAAATTGTAAGACATTTCCAGGGCAGATGTGGACTCTGACCACAATCTATTGGTTATGAACTGTACATTAAAACTGAAGAAACTGCAAAAAGGTGGGAATTTAAGGAGATGGGTCCTGGATAAACTGACTAAACCAGAGGTTGTACAGAGTTTCAGGGAGAGCATAAGGGAACAATTGTCAGCAGTGGGGGAAAGAAATACAGTAGAAGAAGAATGGGTAGCTCTGAGGGATGAAGTAGTGAAGGCGGAAGAGGATCAAGTAGGTAAAAAGACGAGGACTAGTGGAAATCCTTGGGTAACAGAAGAACTATTGAATTTAATTGATGAAAGGAGAAAATATAAAAAGGCAGTAAATGAAGCAGGCAAAAAGGAATACAATCGTCTCAAAAATAAGATTGACAGGAAGTGCAAAATGGCTAAGCAGGGATGGCTAGAGGACAAATGTGAGGATGTAAAGGCTTATCGCACTAGGGGCAAGATAGATACTGCCTACAGGAAGATTGAAGAGACCTTTGGAGAAAAGAGAGCCACTTGTATGAATATCAAGAGCTTAGATGGAAACCCAATTCTAAGCCAAGAAGGGAAAGCAGAAAGGTGGAAGGAGTATATAGAGGGTCTGTACAAGGGCGATGTACTAGACGACAATAATATGGAAATTGAAGACGATGTAGATGAAGGTGAAATGGGAGACACGATACTTCGTGAAGGGTTTGACAGAGCACTGAAAGACCTGAGTCGAAACAAGGCCCCGGGAGTAGACAACATTCCATTGGAACTATTGACAGCCTTGGGAGAGCCAGTCCTGTTGAAACTCTACCGTCTGGTGAGCAAGATGTATGACACAGGTGAAATACCCTCACACTTCAAGAAGAATATAATAATTCCAATCCCAAAGAAAGCAGGTGTTGACAGATGTGAAAATTACCGAACTATCAGTTTAATAAGTCACTGCTGCAAAATACTAACGCGAATTCTTTACAGACGAATGGAAAAACTGGTAGAAGCCGACCTCGGGGAAGATCGGTTTGGATTCCGCAGAAAGGTTGGAACACGTGAGGCAATACTGACCCTACGACTTATCCTAGAAAATAGATTAAGAAAAGGCAAACCTACGTTTCTGGCATTTGTAGACTTAGAGAAAGCTTTCGGCAATGTTGACTGGAATGCTCTCTTTCAGATTCTAAAGATGGCAGGGGTAAAATACAGGAGCGAAAGGCTATTTACAATCTGTACAGAAACCAGATGGCAGTTGTAAGAGTCGAGGGGCATGAAAGGGAAGCAGCGGTTGGGAAGGGAGTGAGACGGGGTTGTAGCCTGTCCCCGATGTTATTCAATCTGTATATTGAGCAAGCAGTAAAGGAAACGAAGCAAAGATTCGGAGTAGGTATTAAATTCCATGGAGAAGAAATAAAAATGTTGAGATTCGCCGATGAAATGGTAATTGTGTCAGAGACAGCAAAGGACTTGGAAGAGCAGTTGAACGGAATGGACAGTGTCTTGAAAGGAGGATATAAGATGAACATCAACAAAAGCAAAACGAGGATAATGGAATGTAGTCGAATTAAGTCGGGTGATGCTGAGGGAAGTAGATTAGGAAATGGAACACTTAAAGTAGTAAAGGAGTATTTTTATTGGGGGAGCAAAATAACTGATGATGGTCGACTGGCAATGGCAAGGAAAGCGTTTCTGAAGAAGAGAAATTTGTTAACATCGAGTATAGATTTAAGTGTGAGGAAGTCGTTTCTGAAAGAATTTGTATGGAGTGTAGCCATGTATGGAAGTGAAACATGGACGATAAATAGTTTGGACAAGAAGAGAATAGAAGCTTTTGTAATGTGGTGCTACAGAGGAATGCTGAAGATTAGATGGGTTGATCAAGTAACTAATGAGGAGGTACTGAATAGAATCTGGGGGAAAGGAGTTTGTGGCAGAACTTGACAAGAAGAAGGGACCGGTTGGTAGGACATGTCCTGAGGCATCAAGGGATTACAAATTTAGCATTGGACGGCAGCGTGGAGGGTAAAAATCGTAGAGGGAGACCAAGAGATGAATACACTAAACAGATTCAGAAGGATGTAGGTTGCAGTAAGTACTGCGAGATGACGAAGCTTGCACAGGATAGAGTAGCATGCAGAGCTGCATCAAACCAGTCTCAGGACTGAAGACAACAACAACAATTTAATAAGGGTGAGATACCACAATCGATGTTGTCAACGGCCGCAGCTGGAAGTGTAAAATTCATCTATCGAGACAACAAAATATTGGTTTCTTTCACCCCTAAATGGTATACAATAGTCATCATAATGCAGTAGTGCACCACAGTGGAACAATAAACGGCGAGTAAAGGAGGCGATGAGTAAAGCGCGTCAAAAGTTGTTCAGTTCTATAACCTAACAAAGTCCGCCCCCGGTAGCTGAGTGGTCAGCGCGACCGAATGTCAATCCTGAGCCCCCGGGTTCGATTCCCGGCTGGGTCAGAAATTTTCTCCTCTGAGGGACTGGGTGTTGTGTTGTCCTAATCCTCATCATTTCATCCCCATCGACGCGCAAGTCGCCGAAGTGGCGTCAACTCGAAATACCTGCACCTGGTGAACGGTCTACCCGACGGGAGGCCCTAGGCACACAACATTTGCATTTTAACCTAAGAAAAGGAGGAGTGGACGTACTGGACAAACTTTGCGAAGACAAGATTATCAAACGGATAACCGAAGGTGCCCATTGAGATACATCTTCGGAATGTTAGACGTCACAGTTGTATAGTGCTTCGCTTTATTCAAATGTAAAACGAACCAAGATTCATTCCCAGTACGTGTACGGGCCACGTTCCTAAATAATCTCACGCTGGGTTAGACCGAACCCGTGATAGAATGCTACATGGTTTACTGAAATATCAAGAAGAACGTAGGCGGAATATCACTGCAATCAGTGCATAATTACTAGCGTTATCCTCATACTACCACTGGTTTGTGCACTTAACTTGTATCCAAAAGGAAGGTATTAACAGAAGGAAACTGAAACACTTCGACACGGTTAATTGGTCACTAAGGTAGCGACATCAAAACTTCTGTGAGTGTGTGTGAGAGAGAATGAGCTCAACGGAAAAATTTAAAACCAGAGCGCACCGAATTGCCTTTGCTGCACTCTTAACATTAAGCAACACTGACTGGAACAAAGGAAGGATAATAGCACAAGAGGAATTTGTATCTTTGAGATAGGAAGTAGTGAAGGCAGCAGTAGATGGACATGGGAGAAAGGTACAGTAGAAATCCTTGGGTAATACACGACATTCTAAATTTAATTGACAACAGGAATAAATACAAAAATGCAGTAGAGGAAGTAAAGGAAGTAGTCAGTAGATAAGTGACACTAACAGAAAGCGCAAAATCGCAAAGCAGGAACGGCGAGGGGAAAAATTCAATGCTGTTAAAGCTTATATGGAAGAGATAGTTGCCACATACAGGAAAATTAAATTAAAAATAAACTTTGGAGCAAAAAGAAGCAGCTGTATGAAAGTCAAGAGCTCAGGTGGCAAGCCAGAATTAAGTAAAGAAGGGGAAACTCGAATGTAGGAGGAGCAGATTGGCGGGTGGGGGCAGTGGGGACGACACAAACTAACTTAAGCATAGTGTTAGATTCCTGTGGAATGTCTGAACACCCGAGGCAATTCTGATCCAACTATTTATCTTAGAATAAAAGCTTAAGAACGATAAATTTATGTTTATAGCATTTGTAGATTCAGAGAAACCGTTTGACAATCTTTATTGGAATACACTCTATGTCGGTATCAGGGATACCCTATCTACAACTTGTGCAGAAACTGGATTGGAGTTTTAAGAGTTCAAAGACTTCAAAAAGAGAAGCGGTAGTTGAGAAGGAGGATGTAAGACTCAGACTAGCAGTAGGAAGAAAAGGACAATTTTTTTTACATCGAATATAAAATTAAATTCTGGGAAGTAATTTACGAAGGTATTTATGTAGAGTGTAGCCTTATATGTAAGTGAAACGTGGATGATAAAGAACTCTGGCGAGGAAACAACCTGAACTTTCGAAATATTGTGTTACAAAAGAATGCTGAAGATTAGATACGAGATAGGATGTGCAACTAATCAGGAAGTACTGACACAAACTGGGGAAAAGAAGAAACTTATTGCACACTTGACCAAAAGAAAGAATTCGTTGACAGGCATGAATGAATCGTCAGTTTGGAGGTGGAGGGAAAACTGTAGAGGGAGACGAAGCCTCGAATACAGCAAGCAGGTTCAGATTGATGGAGGACGCGGTAGTTATGTAGAGACAAAGAGGATTGCACAGGTTAGAGCAGTGTGGAGTACTACATCAACACAGTCTTCGGGCTGAAGACAACAAAGTAATCGTGAGACCAGGCGCGGCTCGTAACTAGACGCTCTTGAGGCGGAGCTGCCACAAAATATGTATCAAAATAAATTTCTCAATAATATATTACGGTATTTAAATTAACAGTACGTAGGGTGTGCATATTTCTCACATGGATTCAAGTTATGTCGGTCAAAGCTTTTGGAACTTCAGAAACGAATGAAACAAATTCTGAAACTTCGCTATCGAATTTCTGTCTCTGTGCTTCGATGTATCAGTAATCAGCGTTTAGTACTGTTGTTTTCTTATAGTGTTCCAGATAGTTATCTTGTTTGTGCCATTGGCTATTCTATCCATTGTTGGAATAGTACGGTAACATAAGCATCACCACTTAGCGAGAGTTTCACGAATGAGTACGGGAAAAAGCGCACGAAATATATCTCGAGCGCGAAATAAGTCCCGTTACTTTAGTTGCCTTGTTTTCTGAATGCGTTTGTGCGTATCAGGAGTTATTAAGAAGGCTTTCCTTGTGAGTGTATTACGCATGAGTTTAGCGAGTTTTACTTTAATGTGAATAACAGCAGCATACCACGATTAGAAAGCAATCCAAATGCGATTTATGCGTTCAGTGGGCAATTGTCTCCGGTAAAATTTTGAATATGCGATTACGATAAAATTGAAGGAAATTGGTGCTTCTAGACCGTATCTAAATATCAATCAAGAACAAAACCAGTGTACAACCAGGCAAAGGTACACACGAAATTTTAAGAGGGCAGTGGGCAACACAGGTGAGTAGTTGTGTGACTGTAAGTGAAAAAGTGCGTTTTTCTCTTACATCTGTCTTGTGAGAAAAAAATACTGATAATGAGAATGGTGTCACAGAATTAAAATATTTCACCCAAAGTAAAGAAACACAATTTCATAAGAAAGATGTAAACGGTTTTATAGAATTTTCGGTGCAAGGGAAAATGGACATTATGTGTGAACTAGATAGTGCTCACCACCTTAATAGAGCCACATAATGGAATGTATAAAAAAACAGAGATATATTGAACAAACTGACGACTGAATGAAATTTCGCAACAAATACGAGCTTGCCTTAGGAAACTAAGACGAAAAACTAATTTCAAAAAACCAGGAATTTAGTAGGTGATCATGTGACGGAAAGTAGATACAGTATGTAAACTATTGGCTAGAGTGTGGTATTGCTCCCCTCCCCCTGCAACCCCCGCCCCCTCCCCCTGAAAACTAGCTTGTGGTGATAGACTGATCTCTAGGCTAACCCCATGTCTAGGCTAGTTCCGATTGACAGATGTCGCAGCCTTCCCCAATATGGAACCCATGAGCCACGACTGTGTGAGACGAAAAGTATTTCTAGCTAACGCAGCCCAGCAGCAAACAGCAATACCTTTTATTGAATAGAACAGTTGCATATTTACTGCCTTAATATTTGTTGTTCAGCCTCCATCACATAGCACTTGTGATGTTTTTATGGATGTATCTCTTGTACTCGCTGCAAAGAGTCTTATATATAGAAAAGCTACTACTTGTAATGCAGTTTGCTTATGGTGACAGTCAGCGAATGACAATGCTGAGTTACGTTGTTGACCGCTCTATAATTTGTGACTTTTTCGAATGCACTGGCGTTGCTCAAACTGTGTAGGAGTCATCGACGGCAAATACATCGTAATGCAGTTCTGCTGATGCTGCCATACGTATTTGGTGCTGAGTACACTTTACATCTGCTTAGAGTTTCCTCTGTTCTTTCTTAGGTCTATTACACGCATGAATACATTTTTAATTGCCGTTCGTCTTCAGGAAGCAGGCTCATAAAAAAATAAATAAGACTTTTTGCAGTTAAACGTCAAATCGACCATTGTATGATAACAACAAAAATGGTCGTGTGTGAAGCTGATTATTATGACTTGTCCCGCCGCTACTTTAAAGACTGGGCTCAGTGAGAGCGCTCATCTGAAGGGTGACCTAAAAGTTTGCATATACCACTATAAAAGACGAACGGTGTGAGGAATCATAATGGCATCTGGTACTGGGTCTCTGTAGGTGGGCGAGCAACTTACAGGAGCTATAGCGACAGCGGCAGCCATCTTGAAATGCGCCGGGCTGGATTTGGGTTAACGTGTTTCAGATGGGAATGGGGCATATCATTTTGAACCGCCTCTTTCTCAAGAATGTACATGTGAAATCTGTTTTAATGTTTGTTTATTTGTGTAGGCGTTATCACCTATTAAAATTTGAAATTGCAAGGAGGTCATTAATTCTGTTTATTGTTTCAGGTGCTCAACAGTGGCACTGACACAGCAGGAACACATTGAAATTGCGTTAATGAATGGTGGACGAAGTGTCAGAGTAATTGCTGCTGACTTCAGTGTGCGTCATTCAGAGAGAAATGTCGATTCACATGTGACAGTATCTAAGGTAATGGCCAAATTCCGTGCAACAGGTTCTCTGGTGGAAAAGCCACGCAGCGGATGTCAAGTACAGCCAACGACGAGGAGTCTGCAACCGCAACCGCAGTCGTCTGTGAAAAGTCCACATTATTGTACGTGCGGTTATCAGAAATATCCGGCGTCATTCAGCGTTCAGTCCTTCCAGTGATGCACACTCATCAACGGCACCCATACAAGTTACATTTGTTGCAACACCTCCAGCAGAATGACCCTGATCGTGGGATGCAGTCTGCACAGTGTGCTCTGGATCAGTGTAACAGGAATCCAGTCTTCATACGACAGGTGTTGTTCAGAGACTAAACTAACTTTTTCATGGCAGGAGAAGCAAACAAACAGAATCGTCGTGACCAGTCAGATGGAAATCCCTGGTTGGTGGATTTCTGTAAAGGTCCTGGTGGTTAAAAACTGATGGTTTGGCATGAGATTTCGGACTCAAGAATCGTGGCCCGTGTTTGCTGATAGAACCTTGAATTGGGAGAGGTATCTTGACATGTTCCCAGATTTTCCGCTAAAAAGGCTGCGTGATTTCCCAACCTACTTCCAAGAAGACGGTGCATCACCCCACTATGCGACTGAAGTCAGACAGTTCCTTGATGAACTGTTCCCTGGTCCTATACCTCTTGACCTTTGTCGGTGGGAACATTCGGAGTCAGTTGTGCACGAAGTAAAAATCAACAATGTGGCCCATCTTTGCCGTGGTACTGTGGAGGTATAATAATGTTGTGTGACGAGGGCCTCCCGTCGGGTAGACCGCTCGCCTGGTGCAAGTCTTTCGATTTGACGCCACTTCGGCGACTTGCGCGTCAATGGGGATGAAATGATGATGATTAGGACAACAGAACACCCAGTCCCTGAGCGGAGAAAATCTCCGACCCACCCAGGAATCGAACCCGGGCTCTTAGGATTGGCAGTCTGTCGCGCTGACCACTCAGCTACTTGGGGCGGACACCGAGGAGGTGTATGCCTCTGTTGATCCACAGAATCCTGCGACGTGTGCAGCAGGAGTAGCAAAATGTCTCCGATTGTGTGTCCAGCGCCATGGAGGTCATTTTCAGCATATGTTGTAATGCCGTCTCTATCAAGTGTCCTAAACTTTAAATTGTGATAACTTCTGCACAAATTGAGACATCTTAAAACAGGTTTAACGTGTGTATTCATGAGAAAGAGGCAGTTCAAGTGATGTACCACCTGACTCCCCCTATGAAACATGTAAACCCAGATCCAGGATGGCGGATTTCAAGATGGCCGCCGCTGTCGCCATAGCTCCTATAAGTTGCCCATACCAGACGCCATTATCGTTCCTCACACGGTTCGACTTTTATAGTGTGTATCCTGACTTTTGCCTCATCCTGCAGTATGATGTATTGTCCTCCAGAACTTGTTGATATTGAAGACTTTCCACAGAATATTAAATTTTATTGCTCTTTCCCAAGGTGTTTGGAAGAAGAATGTGATCAGGGATGTACAATCATTTGAAAAAAAATTACTTATCAGAGGTTACATATGCTGTCTGTAATGACTATTTTAGCTATGCTGGAAAAACAATTGGGAAACTGATATTATTATATGTTGTTGTAAAGTAATCTGAAGGTTGAAAATAAATAAAATGCCTTAAGGGAAAATGAAATAATCAACACTTGTAGATACTGAGCAATTGTATCTTATGACATATCAGCAAATTGGCTTTGGTTTTAGGTCTGTAGGTCTATACATAACATCATAATTATTAACGTGTTCATGTTACTGTAATTCTCGTTTCACTAGCTATTAAATGCCATTAACAAAGGTACATATTCACACTGAAAATGAACTTTAGTTACGTCCATATCTCGATTGATAAAGTTTCATATACACATCACGCGAAAAATACGTGAATCTTTGCGAACTGTCTTATTCAAAATCATGTTTCGATATTTTGAACCTTTTATGAACATTGCGATTGTTTCGGCCACATGGTTTCCAAAAACTAGGGACAGAATTGGTTACATAGCGTGTGACCTGCGAGTGATTCGTCCCCCAACATGTAACGCAATACATCGAAAACAGTGTCAGATACCATTCTGCCTTCAACTTTAAAAACTATTTTGATATGTTTGTTACATTTCATAGGGAAAAAAGGTGTGATCTAAAATGAAACATGAAATCGACGTAATGCATTTCTCCGTCTTCAAACCCTTGAAATTTCGTGTAATGGTTTACTTATTACCGTTACAGCAAGTAACTGTAACATATAATGAAATTCAGCCCCCTATCGAGTGAAGACATCTGGCTCTCGCAATATGAGGGAAAAACCAGCTTTTTCACCAAATAGTTCTGTTAACATCGGATGATATTTCATTGTGGCCAGTTCGGTCATGCAAGCACTTCGGTGGCAGATCATATGGCCGGACGGTCTGCACCTGACGTCACGCTCAGCACGTTTTGTGACTGGCGGCGTTTGCCTATGGCACAGTGTGTGGCAGCGGCAGACGCTCTACGTGTACAAACCCGAGACAGAGCGTGCTGTGACGCACCGCCAAGGGCCTCTCCATGGCAGTCCTGCTTCTGTTGCAGACTTTATCCACGTGGCAGCCCCTATTGGCAACAAACCTTTACAACGTGGCCGGTGCGCATTGTTGCTGTCCTCCCTTGTTGTGGTCATATATGGTTGACTAGATCCTACAATGAAAAATGTTCAAATGTGTGTGAATTCCTAAGGCACCAAACTGCTGAGGTCATCGGTCGCTAGACTTGCACACTACTTAAACTAACTTGTGCTAAGAGCAACACACACACCCATGCCCGAGGGAGGACTCGAATCTCCGGCGGGAGGGGCCGCGCGGTCAGTGACATGGCGCCTCTAACCACGTGGCCACTCAGCGCGGCTCCTACAATGAATATGCCTTCCCTCACCTTACCATATAGTCGAACATCGGGGCACTGTCATATTCCGAATGTCCCATAAACCTGGAAATCGCACAATTCGGTCAGCCATCCAAATGGAGCCGACAGTGAGGCCCTTCGAAACTCTGTTAGGTGCTGATAATTCTGTTTGACACGGGTATGTGGCATGTACTTCAAAACTCTTATCCACTATCCTGCCAGGTCTCGTAACCACAAACACGAACAACACTCTGATTGCCACTCTACCCGTCATAGGAATTTGCAGCTGTAATCATTTACATACCCGCCAGTGGTGTGTATGTGTTCGAAGTGGCATGCAACCATGTCTTCCAGGTGCTGCCCTTCTTTCATCAGGCATTGTAATTAACTAATAATTAAGTAATAAACATTTCAATCTTCTATGTTTGTCGTATGTGCTATTGGACCCAGGCACTTTAGCTGAATCATAAGATGGAACGCTCAAGTTATTGGTATGTAGTCAGCTATGTAGACTAGATGTATTTTCCCAGTCCCTAGTCACTGAACCGGTCTGCCTGTAATCATCGTGTGATGTGAGGATGTAGGCTTTCGCGGCAGTTGTCGTTGAAAGTAAAATCTGCTAGGACGTATGACCGCCTCATTTTCCTCTTGCAAGTCCTTTTACTCGATCGACGTTTCGAACCTCTGCCGGGATCTTCTTCAGGATCTTGTGCTGTTCAGTTAGCTGCAAGATCTTGAACACCACTTGATCTTAAATACCACAGTATCCTGAAGAAGAGCCCAGCAGGGTGATCGAAACTTCGAATTAGCAGAAGGAAATGGAGAGACATTCTAACGGATTGTACGTTCTGTGGATGAGGTTTTTATGGATACCATGGGTGTCACACATTCTTCTGTCAATAAATGAATGGTTTATTAACGACTTCAAGAGTCGAGAAAATTCGCACACACTGCCTTTAATGAACCGAATCTGGATTAGAGAAACGTTAAGAGGGTGGTTTTGATGACAGTCAGACATAGTCTCCCCCTCCCCCTATGTATGTACGTATAACGCACAGAACGTTCATAGAACCATATGAAACTATCAAAAGAGTTCTTATAAGAGACACAGAAGAGTCCTTATAAAAGATATTGCTTCGCTCGAGCATTACATTGGCTTGAATGTCGATTAACTCTCCAAAGCGCTGACCCTTCGTGAGAATTTTTGCACTTTGTTGATTTGTGAGGGGTTTGCACTGAAAATCTAGTCTCATCACCCATGACGATATTTCGTCGAAAAGAATTGTTCGCATTTTGGATTTCAATCCAGCAGCACCAAGCGACCAAGCGTGGTTGTCATTGTTTGGTAATCAATGTGTGCGAGAGGAACTCTGCGCACACACACACGTGAGCCTCGGTAGCTGCATGGTCAACGCGGTGGACTGATGCACAGGGCCCCTTTCCCGGACGGTACCTACTACCCTCGTACGAAAGCCAAAGCAGTCGGGTGGATTGAAGGACATGCGGTTCATTACGTGTTTCGGTAGCAGTAGTGGACACCAAAAGATCCTGAGGAAGATCCCAGCAGAGGGGGTCGAAACGTTGAACATTTTACAAGAAATATGACGGCGCCTAATAACCCAGAAGATTTTAACTTTAGTGACAACGGCCACGAAAGCCTGCTGCAGACTTACATAAGCTTTACTTGCTCCAAAGTCAGTGACGGCAATTGGGAGTGCGGGTATAGCGAGGCCAGGCCTCGAGATCCGACTCCTGACCACTCTGCTCCCCTCTCGATCCCCCCGCCCCCCTCCGACCCAGAACACTCACATTGGTCGTTATTTATTAGAAAAAAATTATGTCGAAAAGTACATTTATGTTTTGAAAAAATATTTTTGTTTTATGAAGAACATCGTGTTTTGTTTTCAAACAATAGAGACCTTTTTAAATAGGTGTCACCCAATAGAAGAACTAAAAAAAGAATAAAAAGTGGTCTAAGGGTTACACTACCAAGCAGCTGATCCGTGTTCGATTCTCGGCCATTGCTGTTTTTCATCCGATATTTTTTTCGGTGTAGGCTTGACTCATAATATTCTAATAATCGGAATACTTTTCTTAGTCTTTTCTTAAGAAAATCGTCGAGAATGTGATTAACCCTGCTGTTCTGTTCACTTTTACTTGACATATATACTGTTCGGGTCAATATGACCCGACATATCAAAATGCTTTAGAAACATAAATTTTGGTACAGTTTTAGCTATCGACATTGTTGTTCTATTCCAGTACCTTGTTAGTAATAATAATAATAATAATAATAATAATAATAATGGTAATAATAATAATAATAACAATGCATACAACTTTATTGAGGGATATTTTTCATTTAAATATGCACATAAATTTGAAACAACAGACAGTTTCCATTACAGGCATTCAACTTAGAAAGCACTACAGTTTTTCCATACTTCTATTCTTATTGTTGACAGTTTAGACGTAAGTATTGACATTTTCTAACAACAGACAGTTGTCATTACAGATATTCATCTTAGAGCACACTACAGTACAGAACACACTACAGTTTTTTTATTACATTCCAACATAGAAAGCACTACAACTTTAGAATCCTCTCTTCTTACTGATTGTAGTTTAGGCACAAGTATTCACATAAATTTGAAACAACAGAATTTTCAATACAATCATCTTATAAAATACTACAGTTCTTTTCTTACTGCTTGCACTGTGGACACAAGTAGGTTACATGTTTCTTGCAAATATGTTTACTACATTTTCCACACACCATGTTTGTTTTATTGTCATTACTTGATGGACAGAACTTACAGCGTGCACGTTTTGTAGATTTTCTTGTTGTTACCGATTCTGACACACCACCCACATCATTCGGGTTTTGGATGCTTGTGACCATTCTCAAAGAATCTTCTGTTCTTGGGAAATGCGTTCTTGATGCAATATGTTCTTTTATCAGTGACTTTCCAAGTTCCTCCAAGAATATTCTCCTTCTAGTCAATTTGCTTGCATTCCAATTAGGGTCAACCGAAATCCACAAAACGTATGCATTATAAGCAGAAACATCAAGAATATTGTAGAAAACTATCATTGGCCACCTATTACTTTTTCGTTTGCATGTATATGTACCTAATAACTGATCAAGCGTGTCTACAGCACCTTTGGTTGAATTATAGTCCAAAATCATTTTTGGCTTCTTATCAGCCCTGTCACTGATTTCCGCATCATGGTGGAGAGTGCTCATAAGTACAACATTCTTGTGTCTCTTAGGAATATAATTAACCACAGTAGTGTCATTTGTGAAGTAAAATGAAGAGCTGTGTACCTCCTTGTTGGTCATTTTGTGTGGAAGCTCCGGCTTATTTTTCCGTATAGTTCCCAACATAGTCAATTTCCTTTTCAGAAGCAGCTGCCCCAAATTGTACGACGTAAAAAAGTTGTCACACGTGATATTCTGACCACGTAACTCAGAAGTGAGATCAGATACCACCCTCATTCCCTGATTTCTTTCTGGTGCCGCTCCACTCACCTTTCCTGTATAAATTTGGGCTTTCAGTACGTATGAAGTTTTGCTGTCACACATGGTCCATATTTTGATCCCATATTTTGCCGGTTTACTTGGGATATACTGCTTGAATGGACAGCGACCTCTAAATGCTACTAACTGCTCGTCAACAGTAACATTTTCTCCTGGATTATACAGTTTAGGAAGGACCTCTACCCACTTCTCCCAAATACTACGAATTGCGGCAAGTTTGTCAGTACGTCGTCTTTCCTCTCTAGTAGATTTCTTGTCAAATCGCAGGACACGTGATATCTTACAGAATGTTTCATGAGACATGGTTGCTCGAAATATGTTTCGCCCAGTATCTTTATCCCACAAACTTTTTGTAGACTCCCCATGAGATCGATATACACCCGCTAGGAGTAAGAGTCCTAAGTATGCATGGAAAACAGAACCATCAATATCTGTCCACTGTTCACCATAAACTCGCTGCCCTTCAATATTTGTCATCTCTATTATTTCATTTTGAAGCGCTGTGTGAAATACTGCTTCAAATGAACATTTTACATCAGATATTCTGCTGACTGCATACCTGGTAACTCCTGGGGTACTCTTGATGATGTTCGAAGCTGGTAGGCGACCATGTTGTGCTGGTGGATGCAACTGCCATTCTATATTCCCATTTTTAGAAAGAAAAGTCTCTACACTATTTTGTATGGGCTGTGGACTGTCGTAACTGTCATCGGAACACTCGCTTTCAGATGCATTGCTGATGTGATCTTCAAACTCAGAAAGTGATCCTTCATCTGGTGAGGCATTTACTATTTCTTCCAACTCACGATCATTCAATGGTCTCATCGCCATGGTGTCACAAGTCAAACTGGGCAGAAACAAAGCATTCCAATTATTGAGAACTGCCAATTATTATTTCCTGGGGAAAGCAACAAACAAGCCCATTGTTGTGAACGCATGGAGCTTTAGGTGATTGTTGAGAGTAAGTTGGAATGATGCAGTCACTATTCCCACACAACACAACAAAAATAATTTTCGCCATTTCCAGATTTTAGAAATAAATACGAGTTACACTAAACATATTTGTGTCGGGTCATTATGACCCGAACATTACATATGCAACTATTACAGTTGAAGCCCAAACTTCTTAAACTTTTTTAAAACCTTTTAAAACACATGCTGCTCATCCATTTTCAGACAAAGTCACAAAGTTTCATAAATATATATTGGTATTTACATAATGTAAAATAACGTTCATATTCGTTTCGGGTCATATAGACCCGAACAGAACAGCAGGGTTAAAGGAAAATGCGTACATATAATGTATTTAGTCATTTCTATTGTGATACATAAAAAAAACACTTTTCACATAGTTTTTTTATTGCAATTTGTGGCGAAACTATGTTGCCACTACGCTCTCACGTCCACTACGTCACACTGCCTGCTGACACGTCGAATGCACATCTGTTGTTTACGGTTGTTTGTTCAAGCTGCCATCACAGTTAGTGCGCTGATGTGGCTTGTACGACAGGGGTATGATCTCTGCCTGAGCTTTTCGAACGGACAGCGTACAACAGAAATGTGTCCGAATCAGAGAGTGCATTCGCAGAGCCGGGTGTGTATAGCGACTGCCTGTATCGGCACTGCGCTGGTCTGCGCACGAGACGTGCCAGGCGGGTACACGGCAGGTTATTCACCTGCTGCGCGGGCCCGCCTGCTCAAAGGGACGCACCCGTAGCGGGGCACAGTACGGCACAGTACAGCACAGCACAGGCGGTGCACGGCCGGGCCTCATTACCGCGCAGCGGCGCTAATTGCTCGGCTGCAGAAGTACCTATCACCGCCACACGATTCGGGGACGGGGATCAAAGCAGCACGCACGCGCCGCAACGCCGCGGCCACGGCTTTGGAGCTTCGCTGCTGCTCTCAGCCCTCTGAAACACTGCATCTGCTTTGGCTGTCTCCCTCCCCAACACCGTAATCAGGTTTCACACCAAGTGAAACACGAACGACTGTTTCTTTGCTTTCTTTTGTAGGATCGGCCCTCTCGTTATAGAGTCGTCAGAAACTTCACAAACAAATGTTAGCACTGAACGAGCTTTACCTTACGACCTGTGAGGAGCTGATATCGGATGATTACTTGTGTTTGACAAGCCGTAACACAAGGTACATTACGGGCATGGTTCAGAACATAAAAGCGGTCATCCAAATCATCATCGCTCAAAACATCATCTGATTTGATGCAACCTTGCATAATCTCCTCTCCTCAATCTTACAAATACGATCCCAGCTTCTCCATTATTTCTCATACCCCAAATTTATGATCTTTCCCTACAATTTTTACCCATTCGTATCTTTCTAGTGCCACAAAAATTACTCCCTGATATCTGTCACGTCCTTATAATCTTGTCCCTTCTTTTTAATGCTTTTTATGCACTTTTTTTGTCACAGTTTCTGCAGACAAAACTCTCATTTCTTGTCAGCTACAAAATCGAGAAAACGAGATGTGAAGGCACAATCTGGATATAGTAGGCCTCAGTGAAGCGAAGTGAAATAGAAACTACTATTTCTGGTCAACCGTATAGAGGGTAATATCAATACCAATGTATCATGATACACCTGGGATAGGCTATGCCATGAAACGGTATTTAGGACAGAGACTGAATTGCTGTGAGTAGTTTAACCTCTTTAGACGATGTGGTTCCGCTTGAAGCTACCAATTAGTTTCTCATTTCGTAGAATATGCACAATTACTACATCTGTATCCACCCTTTATGTCTCCAGTGGATGCTGCCTTACGTTTCGAATCTTAGCAGATAGACTAGCGAATGTGGGAGTCATTATTGTATGTAGTACACAATTCTCTCTGTTTCCATATTACTACCTGTTTTGGGCATGGTTTGGCTACAGAAAACTGTCCTGTTCAGATTTATGCATTTTGTTTTGCGATAAAATTTAAATTTATGTATTTATTTTCACGTCGACGTGGTCTTTTCCGAATGTACTGCCGACCAAAAAGCGATCCTGATACATGGAGTCCAAAGTTTTTGTTAATGGTGAATTTTTCATTCTTGAGATAGTTGCTACGGAAATATCATCCCCTAACAAACATTTTTTTATATCCAACTAATGAGTGAAATACCAATTTTCATAAATTTAGCATTACAATTTTTTAATGTAATGAAATATTTTCTGAAAAATTTTCATCGCTTATTGCTCTCCCTTAAGGGCTGAATTTCCAGAAACAGTGAAACACGATTTATCTTTTGTTTCTAACCGAAAAATCAAATACCAGTAGTCGTAGATGTAACCTTAAAAGTCGTGTAATTATTTATTTAAAAAAAATCATTCACCCACTGTTTCACACCTGTAGTGGTTGAATTTACAAAAACGCTGAAAGACGTATTCTTCATCGCAAACCAAATGCCAGACTTCGTAGTTCTATGTTCAAAAAACTTTTCATGTAATATTTTACCCCTTAGGAGTGGAATTTCGGACAGTCCCTTCTTGAACGAGGCCTGCAGTATAAGATCTACACCCTCTCAAAACTTTAAGTTTCTATCCTTAACGGTTTGGGCTGAGCGATGATGAGACACTGAATCAGACTGTTTCACCCCCTAAGGGGTGAATTTCCAAAAACAGTGAAACATACATTTTTTTCATCTACAGCCGAGAAGCCAGACACCAATTTTCGCCGAATTAGCTTTAAAAATACATCAGTAGTTCTTTAATAATGATATATTTTAAAAAAAAATTCACTCATTATTTCACCCACAAGGGATTAACTTTCCAAAAATACTCAATCATATATCATTATTTTTGATCGAGAAACCAAATATCAATTTTCATAGATCTAGCTTAAAAACTTTCCTTAACACAGACTTTTACTTTAAAAAAGAAATAAAAGAACATCCGTTCTCTCAGTCCCTTGGGGTTGGAATTTCGAAAAAAAACCTTCCTAAAATAGGCTTACAGTGTAAAATCTGCATCTTCTCCAAATTTCTGGTTTCTATCCATAGTGGTTTCGGCCGGACATTGATGAGTCAATCAGTCAGTCAGTCCATTGTCTTTCGTATACAGAGATTACTGTGTACCTCCTTTCGAAACCACGGCGGCTCTAAGGCCAGCATGAGTACCTGTAACAGTTTGTTGTATTTCCAGTTCCGAACAATGAACTCTCGTAGAATAAAGGAAGAGAATATTATGGGGTGTCTTTTGGAAGGGATTTATATTGATACCGATTCCGACTGACAGTAATAGTGAAAGTGGTGATGATGTGTTAGCTGAAGACAGCGATCTCCATTTTCGAATGAAAAAAAAACAGTGTTGTCTTGCATTATTTCAAATAGTGAGAGCAAAGAATCATTAGTAAAACAATGTAAAATTGTCGTTCTAGTTAAAAACATGCAAGAGAAGAAAAGCGTCGACAAACACTTGGCACCTCAAGGCGCTGTGTACACTGTAGCACAAAGAAGGAATGTCACAGAAGCAGGTGGCAATATGCTCTCGGTCGTGTGGCCCTACTAACTGCATTTTGACTTATCATCAAAAGTAGCGATATTTAATGCACAATGACCCCATTCAAAACTACCCCGTATGTGTTCATTTAACGTACGTAACAGTTGTTTTTTACACTGTTCTGACTCAAAGTTTATCAGACGATCCAATAAAAAAAAAAGAAATAATATTTCGAGTCTGACATGGTAAACGATAGAATTAGTAATGATTGTCACACTGTCTGAAGGACACTGTAATGTAAGACTCAGACCTTGTGATAATCATTGGTATATATATGCCTCGACAGGCTAAAATGGCAACAGCAATAAGACTGAACAACAAATTTGAAGTGAAAGTGTGTAAATTGCATGATTTTAAGTTAGTTACGTTTATTTCGGTATACAATGACACAAAATCATCATCTTCATAAATATTTAGTTCTAGTTTTTTTAAGTAATCTAAATTTTTGTATAAATAGCTCAGTAACTAAATATGCATGTAGTACTGGACTAAAGCAGATGGTATATTAAGATAGATCACTGTCAGCTTCTTCTTCTTAGATACTCCCTTCTTGATAGGAGGAACCATATAAAAGTAGCAGTCACTGACATGGTTAGTTGGCTTACGCCAGATCATGGGCACTGCAAAGGGCAGTGAACCTCCTTTCCCATGCATCCAATTCCTGAGGTTGCTGGTACAAGTGTTGCAGATCACGTGTGGAGCCCAGGGTTAATTCCGATCACCTATTTTGCACCCAGAATAACAACTGTTAAGCTTTTTTAATCAATGGAGTTATTTTCTGTTTTTGTGAAGCAAATGTCACGTCTCCACACACATAGCAAAGTGTGTCAGCACTGTTAACACAAACTCGTGTCATTTTAGATCACTGGTAGTTAATCTGGAAACAAATGTGCAAAAATTATTACATCCATTAATAAAGTCACTGATGTTGAGGAGGAGAGAGACAAAAAGATGACTAAAATTGGTATCAAAATGTTTATATCCAAAATATTGCACACCAGTAACACCGGGGACAATAATATAATTCATTGTTACTAACTATTATGACTTTCATAAACCATTATAATATTTGATATTAAACTTAAGCTAAAAATCCGTATGTAATTATCTCATCGTAATAAAACAGTTAAATTGAAAACTAGAGCTAATTTTGAATTATCTTTGTGATATTCGCGATCAGCATATTAAATTGATAGGAACTGGCTACTTTCATTCGATTTCATTTTCGTTGTTGCCCAGTGTATTTTGTCTGTGCCTCCTCCCGTTCGGGAATCAGGACGTGCGAGCGTAGTGGATGCAAACAACAGGGCATAAGCAACCTTGAGTCGGTGTGGGAGGTGTGCACGGATAACCGAAGTGATTAAGGTGACCACAGGTACTAAGCGATAAGGTTCGAGACCCAGTCACAATTATGCACGTGTTACTAATAAAATATACATGGATTAGCGAATCAATTTCGAAAGATAGAATCAATCTCACCAGATTCCTAATGTAACCAACGTCATCAACAGCAGTTCAGGTTTATGTGCCAGCACTACAAGCAACCGATGCAGAAATAGACAGGTGTGCAATGGAACTGAAAGGTTAATTCAGAGTGTAATGCACGATGGAGCATCGTGATGAACTAGAACGCTGTAGTAGGGGAAGGAATACGAGATGACAAAACTACGAAAGACTATGAGCTTCGTAGCAAAAATGGGAGAGGCGAACGCCTACTACAGGTCTTCAAAAATTTCAAATAGTAAATGGCTGAAGTTAAAATCTTCTGGGTTATTAGGCCGCGTTATGATTCTTCCAGAATTATCAACGTTTCGACCCCTCTGCTGGGATCTTCCTCAGGATTTTCTGGGGTCCACTACTGCTAGAACACTGTAGTAGTGGACAACAGAAGATCTTGAGGAAGATCCCAGCAGAGGGATCGAAACGTCGATCATTTTAGAAGAAATATGTCGCGGCCTAGTAACCCAAAAGATTTTAACTTCAGTGCTAACGGCCACGAAAGTCTGCAGACTTACGTAGTAAGTGACTTGTTTGTGCAGCCTGCCATGAATTCCTCTCCTACGTCAACCGCTTCATCACAGAGTAGCGCTTGCAACCAATGTCCTACATGCATATAATACAATCTCTGTGTTCCTCTGCAATTTACCCTCTACATCTGCCTCTAGTAGCACAGAAGTTATTCAGTGATATCTTAACATCCTACCATTATGTCCCTTCTTACTGTCAGTGTTTTGCATACATTCCTTTCCTCGTCGATTCTCCGAAGAACCACCTTATTCCTTAACTTATCAGTCAACCTAATTTAACAATCTCCAGTAGCAACACATCTCAAATGCTTCGATTCTCTTCCGTTCCAGTTTTACCACAGTCCATGTTTCACCACCACACAATACTGTGTTCGAAACACATTCTGAGATATTTACTCCTGACATTACGGCCTATGTTCTATACTAGTAGACTTATCTTGGCGTGAAATGCCCTTTTTGAAATTGCTATTTTGCATTTTATGCTCTCCTTGCTACATCCGTCATGGGTTATTTTTCTGCCTAGATAGCAAAATTCCTTAACTTGATGTATTTTGTTATCACGAAACCTGATGTTAAGTTTCTCGCTGTTCTCTTTTCTGCGGCTTCTCGCACTTTCGTGTTTCGGTTTACTCTCAATTCATATTTTACTCTCATTAGGCGGTTCATTCTATTCAACAGATCGTGTAACGCTTCTTCACATTCATTAAAAGTAGGAATGTCATCAGCGAATCTTATTGATATCCTTGAATTTTAATTCCACTGCTGAATCTTTCTGCTTCTACGACGTAGAGATCGAACGGTAGTTGCGAAAGACTGTACCCCTATCTTACCCGCTTTTTAAGTCGCGAACTTAGTTGTTGGTCTTCCACTCTCATCGTTCATTCCTGGCACTTGTAGGTATTATATATTACCCGTCTTTTCGTATAGCTTACCCCTATTATTTCAGACATTCAGAAAAAATCTTCCACCATTTGACATAGCCGAATACTTTTTTGTCAGATTGAGATATCCTGTGAACGGGTCATGATTTTTATTTAGCCTTGCTGCCAATACCAATCGCAACATCAGAACTGCATCTATGGTGACGTTACTTTTCCTAAACCAAATTGATCGCTCAATTCCCTTTTTATTTCTCCTGCATATTATTCTTGCCAGCAGCTTGAGTGCATCAGCTGTTATTGTGACTGTGCGATAATTCCCGCTGTTGTCGGCCCTTGTAGTCCTCGGAATTGTGTGGATGATGTGTTTTCCGAAAGTCAGATGCTATATCGCTAGACTTATATAGTCTATACGCCAACGTGACCAGTCATTTTGTTACTACTCCCCCAATGATTTTAGAAACTCTGATGAATTGTTACCTATCCCTTCTGCCTAATTTGTTGCAATCCTTCCAAAGTTGTTTCAAATCCTGATTCTAATACCGGATCCCCTATCTCTTCCATACCGACTCCCGTTTCTTCTTCTGTCACGTAATCAGACAGGTCTTCCCCTCATAGAGGTTTTCGTTGTACATTACCTATCGACTCTCTCTTCTTCATTCCACAGTGGAATTCCCTGTTGGCAGCTGATGGTTTGAGTGCTGACATCAGAGTTTACAGATAATCTGTGTAAACCAGTTACGTTGTCCCATGATGCAGTGTATTTAGGGATCGTGTTAATCCCTTCAGCGTCAACTACGGCCGAAACTGGTTGCAACAAAATAAATAAAATCATAAGGACGGTTGTTTTAATTTCTCACAATAGTAAACGGCCGTCGTCCAAGAGACCTCCTGCCAAAAGGATGGACATACAAAAACCTGTAAGGACAAAGTTCAGTGGCGGCGGCACTGACACCGATATCTACCAAAATGTTAATACGGCGGTGGGGCTATCGGCGTACTGCAGGAAGGCGAGCATCGCAGACGGGGAGCTGGATCACAAGAGAGGTCGTGATGTGGCCGGCAAGCAGCGGCTGGCAGCAGACGGCGCCGCAGCAAGTTCCGACGAGGCAGGACGGGAATTCAAGTCGCCGCAACTCTTGACGACTTAATGCCTGCACACTTCTGTTATTTTAAAACGTGTCGTTTTCCGTTATTAATTATGATACACGCTTTATGAGTATCCAAGGCTGTTTCTTGAGTACCTTACCTACCACACAGATGGCGAGACGAGATGTCACGTGCATTCGCTTAGGGATCCACGAGGCCCCTAAAGCAAGTAGGAATCTGGACATAGAATTCATTATCTATTGAGATTACAACTCACTTCTTTTCCGGTTACCAGTCTTCTGACTTGTTTGATGCGGCCCGCAACGACATTTTGTCTTGAGCCAACCCCCAACCTCTTCATCTCAGAGTTGTACTTACACCCAACGTCTAGCACTTATAGTCAATGTTCCAAATTAGAGGAGTATAAAAATGTTCAGGAAAATTCATGAATACAAGTCAGTTCCGAACAAAATTAATACGAAGTGCAGGGAAGCTAAGGCGAATGGCTGCACAAAAGCCTTAAAAGATAGAAAGAGAAATGATAGTCGGATGGACTGATTTCGTGTGCAGAAAAGTCGAAAAACTACAGTGAAATTAAAAGCAATGGTGGTAACATTGAGGGTGGAATGGGAATTCCACTGTTAAATGCAGAGGAAAGAGTGGATAGATGAAAAGAATACAAGGCCTCTATGAAGAGGACCACTTTTCTGATGACGAGACAGAAGAAGGTAAAAGGAATCGACATGAAAGAGATAGGAGATTCAGGATTAGAATCAGCATTTAGAAGTGCTTTGGAAGACTTTGCATGATACTTGCTTTCCGCACCCTCGGCGGGCCTCCTCACTTTTATAAATGGCACCTGTACTATAGAAGACGCCGGCGGCCATTTGCAGCAACAAGCATCAATACTCAAACTAAAGTTTTATTCGGTGGTTTTGATCAAGTTAGAATTAGAACATTATTATAATGAAGTTTTAAACCACCTTACAGAGTTTATTAAATGAAATAAGCCCATGAGTGGGACATAGACAGGTGATTAACTGAAATACGCATACCAAATATTCTGTGAAATGATAAGGGAATATGGTGTGGCTGGGAGAAGTCACTGTAACATATTTATATAATAACACAATCACATTTATTCAATAAACATAACCATCTCAAATATTCCCTCTCAGTTATCACGGAATGCTGGCGTGATACTAATAGTATCATATCAAAGTAAACTTAGGTAAACATCCGGCTAACATGTGCCGTGAATCGACAATGACTACCGCCTGCACATTTCTATCATCATTTAGCCACACACACACACACACACACACACACACACACACACACACACTAACATTCACTCTATTCATTTTATCTAACAGATAAAAGAGGAAGGTTCCCATACACCAAGTGGGACAACATTGGGAGAGAGCACATGGTTCCAACTGTAACTTTAATTCGGGCAAGTCCCGTCTTCACGTTTAACTAACTCCGCGAGTTTTACTGTATATTATGAAGGAACACTTAAATCACACGTGTCAATTTACGTAGAAGATCCAGCTCGATCACGAAATGTGATTACGTCGAGCTGAAGCTTCTCACCAAGAAATGCACGGGGTCTTCGGACCACGTGTTACCAATCTCTCCACAATCAGGAGTCAACAAACACATTTAAATAAAATACACTTTGCACATATACTTCACACTCACACTGAAATGCAAATTGAGCAATTCTGAGTATTACTCGGCAATGAGCGCCTGTTCACTCCCAAGTGCAGTGAACACAATTCCCATGAAATTACTTGGCAAAAGAAATCATCTCCCTATCTCTCCTAACCGAGATGATTCTAGGAAATACCATAGTGGCTTTCCTCAGCAGGGAAGCTGCTTCCAAGTTCAAAGTGAACATGGAATTCTGAATCTCCGCTAACTATCGGAGCGATAAAGCAGAGCGTGCTTACTCACCCAGGTCTTCCCAGCAACAACCCCGATACGGTCTCCCTCGTCCGGGTCCACACATCGTGGCCGCAGGGACTCAGAGATACCGCACACGGTTATTTGCCAACCTAACGAGCGCTAATGACGCGCGTGGAGCTTATGCCTCTCTGGTCCAGTGCAGTCGCGCTCTACTAGATTCGAGGTTGGCTACACTTCCACTATGCCTATAGCACACAGCCGACATCTCACGCATACCTCATCATACATTCGCATTCACACCTTGCAGACAATTCCCATACCTAATATTAAAATGATCGTCTATATTTAAATAACCCTATCTTACTAATTATCATCAGACTCTTCCCTGAGTGTCGGAAGGGCACTCAGGTGTCTTTAGTTGTGAGGTCGAGCCATGTAGCGGCTTACATGGAGCCGTTACATAACCCTCCCCTTCTGACGAAAAAATTGTCAGCAAGTGTCCTTGCTTTTGGAAGGGCACTTTCAAGCATTTTTTTTTTAACCTAGTGGTCGAGTGGTCGGAGGTGTGTCATTTATCTATCTGATTCTTTACTGAGTTTATTACACATCCTCCTCATCTGTTCCGTAGAACATAGTATCCAAATTCAAAACTCAGACTACAAAATTTAACATTCAAAACCCTCACACATGGTTGTCTCCTTCTGAGAGCATTATGCAGCTATTAACACATAAACATATGGGCCTATGCCCCTCTTAAACATCATCATTGAAACATATACAATTTACCATTAATATTTCAATGTAACACAAATTTTACCTATCATCCAGGCCAAGCATCCGTTTTTCAAATGTAACATGAGTGAAAACTTAAAATATTTCGACAAACATAATCAGTTCTTATATATTAGACATTTAAATCTTTGTGGGCACTTAAATTATTAAAGTCCTGTTGCCAGTGTGTCCCACTTTGAAATATTTCACAAGATCTTTCAAAATACCTAAATTCTTGAAATTGCACAATTTAAACAAATTATATAATGAACTGAATTTCATACAACATATAGATAAGTTGGTACTAAGCTTGTGGGCATTTAAATTCTTAGCGTCTTTTCGCATTTGTATCCCACTTTGAAACATTTGCGAATCATAGAAAACATACAAAATCTATTAGTTAGAGAAATTTTCAGAAAATCACATTACATCTTTAAGCAATTTCATTCGTTCACCTCTGGATTGACGTGTTAAAGTTGTTTCTTTATCTCTTTCCCTATTTACTTTAGTAACTAGCTAACATATATGCAAAATCAGTTCTGCTGAAAAGTAAACACACCCGCTACATATTGAATGTACGTGGCACTTTCAAACACCTTGCACTTCACTGTGGGATCGGGGTACTTGGAGGACCACAGTTTTGGGCTACTTGGAGGACAAGGTAGGAAGTTATTCTGCAGGTGTCAGCGACTGCAGGCTCTCCGTCGATCATGTCGGCCGCCTCCTTGCATCAGGCCGCTCCCTCACCTTTGTCAGCTCCCCAGGACCCATGTTGCCTCGCGTTGATTGCTGCATCAGGACGTGGTGGCACGCGTTTCCGCGTCAGGTGGGCGTCGACCTCCAGGCCAGAATAGCATCCCCCTAGCAGTCGTCGCCGTGTGCGACATCGTGAGCGCCCGGACCCGTCTGGCTACCTCTCGTCGATATGTGAGCATATCCGCAATTATTGCCGACAGCCACACTCCTGACGTCACCCCCTCGGTAACGTCACTCGCCTCACTCTTCCGTCTGCAGTCCCGGCATGTCCGACTCAAGTGGTGAGTTTGACATGCCTCTTGAATCGGTACTGTGGACGTTGTAGGTGTGGTGGTGACGTTGTTGACACGCCGCCACTGGTGCCACGCCCCTGGCGCGCACCGGTACTCCTTCCTTGATCTGCTGCACCGCGACGCCTGACCTGGATACGCCAAGCTCGCCTCTTGCGGGTGCTGCAGTTTCCATCCCGGGTTTGTTTGTGACGATGTCTACCAGGCGTGGCAGCGCGTCACCTCACGGGTCGTCCATACGGACTGCCCGTTACCATCTGCTGCTGTGCGGCGCCCTCAGAGTTGGGGACGTGTCACCTGCTTTCGCGGGCGCTCGGCATATGTAGGTCACCGCCGCTCGCTGTTCGTCTGTTCCGTGATTGCGGCAGGCTACCTGGGTAGCCACCGCTTTGTTCCTGCATGTGGGAGGCCCGGTAATCGCCTCCGGCGAGTGTTGACGCAGTCGCGGACAACGGCCGTCACTTAGGGAATCCCCAGTGCCGTGCGCTCGCCCGACGTCTAGCCGCTATTTGCTTGCATCGGCGACCCGGTCTCCTCGGCTGCATTCTCCCCTGGTTGCTAATCTAAACTCACGGAAGCTTGGCTATACCGATACATTTCAGACAAATTTTCCATCACAGTCCCCGACTGTTCTGAGCAATCCATAAGGTCTCCCTACGTAACTCACATTCTATTTCTCTCTCTCCTTCTCCTACTGTGCCTTATGGGCGTTATCCTTCCAATGATATTTTAACATGGCTTTTAATTTAGCCGCCTTTTCATACATGAATCATTATCCTATCAGTTTACAACAATTTTTTATTCCTTGTTTGATCCCTCAGTGGCTTTATAATAGGGATATTTTAATCAACATTAATCTACGGTATTTTCTTTACTGATGGACAAGAAATCGATGGAACTAGAATTCCATTTGTTTTAGATTATGATCTACAGTATTCTTAAGACTAACTTATCACACTTCCACGTCCTTCAGTCATTCATTTCTCACTCTTCTCACATAAATGCAACATACACACATAGGCACTCTTTTCTAGCTACATAGCAAGCATTCCTTGTGACGTCACACATTTCGCATCCACAATTTCTCATTTAGGGCAACCTTCCCCTCTAGTTTACAGTACATGCGCTACTGTAACAGGTATAACAGAGAATTAACTACAAAACATGCACTATTGTAACAACTACGACACATATAGTTAACAACCAAAACATGCCTTATAGTAACAAAATCCTACACACACAATTACCGCTACTCCCACTACAACCGGTTTCTAGGATAACTTACACCCTTTTTCCTTTGTGCACCTCATTTGAGGTTTTTGCATCGTTCCTCTTCATTCTGGTTACCGCTCCTTCCTGTAACACAACTTCTGGATACGGATTAATCTTTCTCCTTACATATTTATCTCCTTCCGGAGTAATTTCGTCCTTACTCTCCTTACTTTCATGTGCGACTTGTCTGCTCATTGATCACATGGTACATCTTATTGCTCGGAATACAATTTATCCTAATACATTTTACACACAACATATACAATATACTCTAAATCTATTTTACCTATATTCTATTGTTCCACAGTTTTTATTCAATGAGGGGTTTCACGTTTGATACGTGATGAAGCCCTCTCGATTTTCTCGTCCTCAGTGTCTGTACTTCTATTGTGTTCGGATGAGGGATACGGCACACACGGTACGGACCATTGTACAGCCTTAGGAACTGCTTGCAGATTACCATACCTTTGTTTGGCAGTTTGTGTGACCGAATCCACACTTTCTGTCCAAGGAAGAATTTTATTTTTCTTTTTTTCTTTTGGTACGCCTTTTGCCTCCGGTCTGCCACACTCTTGATATTTTCCAGCGCGAGATCAACGACCTCCTTGTGTCTTGGTTGTCTTTCCTTTGGCCAAGGTATGACTTCCCGGATTCGATTAGGGGGCTCCTTATTCTTTAGCACTAACACAGGTGGCAACATCGTGGAGGCATTTGACAATTCATTTAAGATCTCCTGAAACGCCTTTAGGTGTATGTCCCACGTGTTATGCTTCCTATAACAGTACAGCCTGCACAGGCGCCTTATTTCCTTCATTATTCTCTCGGCGGGGTTAGACGACGGATGGAACAAGGATATAAAATTCGGCTTTATTTTCCTCCGCCTCAACATCCGCAGCCAATGTTTAGATCTGAATTGCGGTCCGTTATCCGATATCACTCGTTTCACCGGCCCGACCTCGCGCACGAAATCGTTCGCGAATGCCGCCGCCACCGTTTTCCCCGTTGCTTTCCTCAGCGGAGTAAAGCAAACGAACTTCGACGTCAATTTCACGGCAACAAGAATGAACGAGTAGCCAGATTTCGTTCAAGTTATTGGCCCGAACAAGTCCACCGCGGCGACCTCTCGCAACCTGCTTGGAATGATCGGGTACATCGGTGCAGCAAAAGATGTGGTGGGCGGTTTCGTCCTTTGGCATGGTTTACACACTCTAATTACCCGCTGTATCCTCTTTAGCATGTTATTGAAGTAACAGGCCTCTCGTAACTTCTGGAAGCACTTCCGTGCTCCGAAGTGTCCGTAACTTAATTGTATATACCACACTAGCTTATTTATTAGCTCCTCAGGTATTACCACAAACCATCGTGGATCTTCTATGCTCCATTTCCGGAAAAGGATTCCGTTCTCTATTCGGTCGTACTGCCGAATAGCAGCTTGAGACCTGTCCTTCCACATCTCTTTCACCTCCTTTAGTATCGGGTCCTTCTCTTTTTCGCGCCCGATATTCTTTAGTGACATCGTCACAAAGATTTCGAACGTGACGTTTTTCAGGTAGAGAATACTGAAATTATTCTCGCCCGGGTCACCGTCTATGCCGTGTTTTAGGCCTATCGGAGCCCGAGACAACGCATCTGCTATCAGGTTTTTTTCTCCTGGAATGTATTTAATTGTGAAATCGAACTCCTGTAGATACAGCGCCCAGCGAGCTAACCTGCCGTGGGCCAACTTTGAAGACATCAGAAATTGTAATGCCCGATGGTCGGTGAACACTTTAGTATTTCTCCCATACAGGAAGTACCGAAATTTGCTAAACGCAAAGACCGCAGCGAGTCCCTCGAGTTCCGTCACCGAGTAATTTCTCGCTGCCCTCGACAGCACTCTACTCGCGAAAGATACGGGCTTCCATGACAACATATCCTTCTCGTCTTCTCCTTGGAAGAGAACCGCGCCGAGGCCGTTTAACGCGCTATCCGTCATCACATAAAATTCCCTACTCAAATCTGGATGCGCGAGAATCGGTACATTCACCAATGCTTTCTTTAACCTCACGAACTCATTCTGTGCTTGCTCGTCCCAGTACCAGATCGTGTTCTTGCCGGTAAGCGCGCAAAGACGTGGCGTGGACAGCACACTTAGGTTTACAAATTTCTTAAAGAAATTCGCGACTCCTAAGAATCCTCATAGTTGTCGCTTTGTTGTGGGTCTTGGGAACTCCGCAATTGCCTTGATTTTGTCCGGGTCCGTTTGTATCCCGTCCACCGAAACTATATGTCCCAGGAACTTTATCTTCTGGCGCCCGAACTGCGACTTTTCCAGGTTTACGGTTACTCCTGCTCTTTCGAAGGCGTCTAATAATCGATTTAATACTTCATTATGTTCCTCCCAGGAACTTTCCGAGATTAATACGTCGTCGACGTAGACCGTAATTCTTTCACGCAAGTCTTCCGGAAGAATGCTGTTCAAGCCTCGTATGAACGCCGCCGCCGAAACATTCAACCCGAACGGAAGCCGTTTGAATTGGTATACTGCCTACACTCTTGATGCAACACGATTTGCCAGTAACTAGCTCGCAGGTCTATGGAGGATAACACCTTCACTCCATGAAACCGTTGCAATAATTGCTCCAGGCTTTCCGGTCTGTCTGTTTCTGCCTTTATTAACGTATTTATTTGCCGAGAATCCAGCACCAACCTCACCGATCCGTCCCTTTTCGGTACTACTAGGAGTGGTGAGTTGTATGTACTCACAGTGTGTTCTATAACGTCTTGTTCTAACATCTTCGCAATCTCCTTCTTGACCTTTTCTTTATGCGCTAGTGGAATCGGGTATGGCCTGACGAAGAACCTTTTATGTTCTCGTATTTGGAATTTGTACTCGAAGTTCCTTATTGCACCCGGTGCATCTGAGAATATTTTCTCATGGTTCCTCAGAACTTCTAATAATCGTACACGGGCATCCTCTGGCATGTCTCTTACACTGCGCATGCTTTCCTCATTTATTCGCTCGAAGACCTCATCCTTTCCATGCGTGGAGGACGGTAAACTCACGCCATTTACACAGATTATGAGGATCTCCGGCTCAGGGCGCAATTCCGGGTAAGTGAGAATTCGTAGGCAGCTAGTTTCCGCTCCGTTCCGTAGGATCCAATTATTGAACTTTAATTCTACGGGGTTTCCATCTCTGTTCAGAGACATGACGCCTCCAACCAGGTCTACAATTGCCTGGTGAGCGCTCATAAAATCCATCCCGAGAATCATTTCGGTGTTCATTAGGGGCACAATGAAGAATTATGCCTCGAACTCTTCGCCCTGGCATTGGAACGTAATCCTCGTCTGCCACTTGACTTCCACACTTTTCCCGTATATCGCTCCCTTCACCTTTGTACCTCGCAACGGCAAAGGTCCCGTCTCCTCGCATTTATGGAATGCGGCCTCACTAACGATCGAAACCGCGCTTCCCGTGTCGACTATGCAGTCCAGTGAAATTCCTTTCACCGAGATCGCAATTACTGGGCTGGCGGCCGAAATCCGGTTATCCGTCTGCTCCTCCAGTAATGTTTCCCTAATGTCGTCCTGACCGATGTACCTTATCTCGCGGTTATTCGTTATCGGGGGTCGACTAAGGTTGTCTCCCTCGATTGGCACAGGTCATAATGTTTGATTTCCTCCTGGTACTGGAGCATTCCTCCGTGGATCGGTCGATTTGATTTCTACGTCGTCGGTGATATTTTCCCTTCTCTTTCTCCCTGTGGCCTGTTTGCTTCCTTCACCCCTATTTTGTGGTGAATTCGCACGATTCCCGTGGTTGTTCCTACCTTTATCCCGGTTATCGTGCCCGTCCTGCCGGCCATTGTGTCCCTGGGCTTTGAAGTAGCCATGCTTGTTACCATTCTTCCAATTCGCCTTGTATGGCTGGAAACTGGTATTCGCATGCTCCGCTACATGTGAGCTTATACCCTTCCGCGTTTTACTGCGGCCGCGACTCACTCTCCTATTTCTTCCTACGTCCTCTCCTCCTGCGGTCTGTACCCTTTCCGGTATACATTGTCCTATATCATACTCCAATTCTTGTAGGAGTAATTTAAACGACTCTAAATCGTCCTTACAACGCCCGGCTAATATGGCGAAGCTGCGCTGGAAGCTTCATTATACACAGCCTTATCAATTCGCCCGGACTGTAAGGTTTGTACAAGAATTGGTTATTCTGCAACATGTTTTCAAACAGTCTTGCAGGACTCGCGAAACCGGATTGACTAAGACTCGGCAGCATCATTATCTGATGTTTCACCCGATCTTGCGCAGCTTCGGACCAATGTGCCGAGAGAAATTCACGCTGAAATTCCCTCACCGTTTTACAATTTCTCGCTATGGCTCTCATCCGTACTGCGCGTTCAGCCTCAAGATGCCCGCACGTGAACTCGATTTTATACTCATCCGGCCAACTGGGCGGAAGACAGAATTGGTACTGTTCCAAGAAAGCCCTTGGGTGGATTCCGTTCACAGAATTTCTAAGGACTTCGAACTTCCGTACGCAGAGAAAGTGCTTATAGTCGAAGCCTTCCACTTCCCTCCGGTATGGATCTGCGCACGGTTTTAGGTGTCGTTCCCGACACCTCCCTACATTTCTGCGTTCGTTAGCCTCCTAGTAATCATCCTCGTGTCCGGAATCGCGTCCCTCGCTTTCGCACGCGCCCTTGCGCACATGGTCCTCCCTCTCGTCACCGCGTGTGAGGAGATTTTCCACGTGGGCCATGCGTTCACATATGTCATTGGTAACTATCCGTTGCCGCCTATTGACTTCGCATTGGCCTATATCTCCTCGTTATCCCTCGAGTTCAGAATTGCAGCACTCTCGCTTCCCTCTGGTATTGTTAAGTCCGCAACCTTCTCCGCGAGTTTTACTAACTCCTCCTTTACTTTCTTTGTCTCCTCGCTATTTAATGTCTTAATCGTATCTATCATTTCCTCAAGATCCACAATCGCCCTACTGTTTTCGTGAACCTTTTCTTGCGTTGCTTCTACTGCTTTTACTCGCGCTATTACCTATTTCTTTTCGGTAATGCATCGTTCCCTTTTAAGTTTGGAGCCGATTTTCTATTTTTTCTCCGCGGGTTTTCATTTCGATCCTAACTTTCTTTGTTTCTTTTCGGGGGCGTTTAGTTTACGGCCAACCACTTCGAATTTCTCATTGACGTCCTTTCGAACCCCTTCGATTTCGGACATCATGCCTTCGAATTTCGCTTCCTGCCTTTTATTATATTCTTCTTGCCTTTTATTATTTTCTTCTAATCTGGAATTTACTCCGCTTAAGATCGTTCTCGCGTTCTCTTCCATGATTTTGACCAATTCGGTCACCCACGTTTTACTATTTGTATCTGCATTGGTCGGCGCATTTTGGATACTCGTTGCATTCTCTAATTCGTCTGCGCTCGCGCTCGGGTCCGAATTCCCGCTATTTGTTGTGGAATTGACCTCCTCATTTTCCAAGTTCAACATTGCCGTAGCGCCGCTGAAATCTTGGTAATTCCCGTTGCCTGCCTCGTCTCTCTCCGCTGCTACCTGATTGAGGATAACTTCCTCCTCACTCCGCCGGTTTTCCCTAGCACCGCTCCTCGATCGAGCACGTGTCTTCGCTCGCGGAAAACAGACTTCCTACTTTCGCTGCACGAATCGCGACAAATTCTCGTAGCTTAACGTAAGTTAATTTCACACGCAACCTAGTACATATACTTGATAACACGCAGCCTAACACCTTTATTTAGTCACACGCAGCGTAACACGTTTGAAATTCCCCCAAAATACATGGATAAATACACACAAGAAAATTGCCCCCAAAATCACACAGATAAAATCATAAGCAACGCAGTATATTCAACGCCGTATTCTCAACGCTGGTTCTCTTCACAAACAGGAATTGTGAATCCTGTGGAAATTTAATTTTGTTAGCACATCCTAGCAATCTCCCAGCATCACAAAGGGTTCCTAAACTGAACGAGATCCTAGGCTAAAGGGTCGCCATTATGCATGATACTTGCTTTCCGCACCCTCGGCAGGCCTCCTCACTTTTATAAATGGCACCTGTACTATAGAAGACACCGGCGGCCATTTGCAGCAACAAGCATCAATACTCAAACTAAATTTTTATTCGGTGGCTTTGATCAAGTTAGAATTAGAATATTATTATAATGAAGTTTTAATACCACCTTACAGAGTTTATTAAATGAAATATGCCCATGAGTGGGACGCAGACAGGTGATTAACTGAAATACGCATACCAAACATTCTGTGAAATGATAAGGGAGTATGGTGTGGGTGGGAGAAGTCACTGTAACATATTTATATAATAACACAATCACATTTATTCAATAAACATTACCATCTCAAATATCTCCTCTCACTTATCACGGAATGCTGGCGTGATACAAATAGTATCATATCTAAGTAAACTTAGTTAAACATCCGGCTAACATGTGCAGTGAATCGACAATGACTACCGCCTGCATATTTCTATCATCATTTAGCCACACACACACACACACACACACTAACATTCACTCTATTCATTTTATCTAACAGATAAAAGAGGAAGGTTCCCATACACCAAGTGGGACAAAATTGGGAGAGAGCACATGGTTCCAACTGTAACTTTAATTCGGGCAAGTCCCGTCTTCACGTTTAACTAACTCCGCGAGTTTTACTGGATATTATGAAGGAACACTTAAATCACACGTGTGAATTTACGTAGAAGATTCAGCTCGATCACGAAATGTGATTACGTCGAGCTGAGGCTTCTCACCAAGAAATGCACGGGGTCTGCGGACCACATGTTACCAATCTCTCCACAATCAGGAGTCAATAAACACATTTAAATAAAATACACTTTGCATATATACTTCACACTCACACTGAAACGCAAATTGAGCAATTCTGAGTATTATTCGGCAATGAGCGCCTGTTCACTCCCAAGTGCAGTGAACACAATTCCCATGAAATTACTTGGCAAAAGAAATCATCTCCCTATCTCTCCTAACCGAGATGATTCTTGGAAATACCATAGTGGCTTTCCTCAGCAGGGAAGCTGCTTCCAAGTTCAAAGTGAACATGGAATTCTAAATCTTCGCTAACTATCGGAGCGATAGAGCAGAGCGTGCTTACTCACCCAGGTCTTCCCAGCAACAACCCCGATACGGTCTCCCTCGTCCGGGTCCACACATCGTGGCCGCAGGGACTCAGAGATACCGCACACGGTTATTTGCGAACCTAACGAGTGCTAATGACGCTCGTGGAGCTTATGCCTCTCTGGTCCAGTGCAGTCGCGCCCTACTAGATTCGAGGTTGGCTACACTTTCACTATGCCTTTAGCACACCCACAGCCGACATCGCACGCATACGTCATCATACGTTCGCATTCACACCTTGCAGACAATTACCATATCTAATACTAAAATGATCGTCTATAATTAAATAACCCTATCTTACTAATTATCATCAGACTCTTCCCTGAGTGTCGGAAGGGCACTCAGGTGTCTTTAGTTGTGGGCTCGAGCCATGTAGCGGCTTACATGGAGCCGTTACAACTTAAAATCAAATAATGCAGAAGGGAAATTAACATATCTTTGGAGAAGATCACTGATAAGATCACATTGGTGAGATCACTGGGGAAAGTGGCAACAAAACGATTATTCACATTGATGTCTAAAATGTATTAGACTTCCGGTATACGATCAGACTTTCGGAGCAGAATCATCCTCAAAATTCCCAAGACTGCAGGAGCCGACAAGCACAAGAATTATCGCACAGTCAGCTTAACAGCTCTAGCATCCAAACTGCCAATAATAATAATGTACAGATGCACGGATACGAAAACTGAAGAAAAGTTAGATCACTATTAGCTTCGCCATCTGAAGTTGCCCTTCGTAATGGAAGCAAGACTGAAATAAACGTAGACGCACTCACAGGATTTGTCAACCTGAAAAAAGCACTCGATATTGTAAAATGGTGAACCATGTTGGAAATTCTGAGAAAAATAGGGGTAAGCTAGAGGGAAAGACAGATACTTTACGATGTGTACAAGAACCATAAAAGGAACAGTAAGGCTGAAAGATGAAGCACGAAATGCTCAGATCAAAACGGGTGTAAGAAGGTGATGTAGTCTTTCACCTGCAGTCTTCAATCTACTCAAGGAGCAACGTATGATGAAAATACACACATCAGAAAAAGTTTTGCATCACCCGGTTCCGAGAGTTCCGGAACCTGTACAGAAAATTGGAATAGAGATCAACATGAACATCATTTACGCCCTTTTTACTGCTCATGAAAACCACACATTGCATGTTGTACCACCATACAGCGAGACCTTCAAAGGTGGTGGTCCAAATTGCTGTACACACCAGTACCCTTAATACCCTGTAGCATTTCCTCATGCAATGATGCATGCCTGTATTCGTCGTGGCATACAATCCACAAGGTCATCAAGGCACTGTTGGTCCAGATTGTCCCACTTTACAACGGTGATTCGGCGTGGACCCCTCAGAGAGGTTGGTGGAACACTTCGTCTATAAACAGCCCTCTTCAAACTATCCCAGGTATGTTCGATAGCTTTCATGTCTGGAAAACACGTTGCGATGTCATTCTGAAGGAACATGTGCTAGATGGGGGAGCGAATTGTCGTCCATGAAGACAAATGCCTCGCCAATATGCTACCGATGTGGTTGCACTATCGGTCGGGGGATGGCATTCACGTATCATACAGCCGTTACGGCGCCTTCCATGACCACCAGCGGCGTAAGCCGGCCACACATAATGCCACGCCAAAACAGCAGGGAACCTCCAGCTTGCTGCATTCGCTGGACAGTGTGTCTAAGGCTTTCAGCCTGACCGGGTCGCCTCCAAACACGTCTCCAGCGATTGTCTGATTGAAGGCATTTGCGACACTCATCGGTGAAGAGAACGTGATACCAGTCCTGAGCGGTCCATTCGGAATGTTGTTGGGCCCATCTGTACCGCGCTGCATGGTGTCGTGGTTGCAAAGTGGACCTCGCCATGGACGTCGGGAGTGAAATTGCGCATTATCCAGCCAACTGCGCACAGTTTGAGTCGTAACACGACGTCCTGTGGCTGTACGAAAAGCATTATTCAACATGGTGGCGTTGCTGTCAGGGTTCCTCCGAGCCATAATCCGTAGGTAGCGCTCATCCAAAGCAGTAGTAGCTCCTGGGCGGTCTGAGCGAGGCATCTCATCGACAATTCCCCACAGTTCCCGTCTCTCTGTATTTCCTCTATGTCACATCGAGACACCTGGACACTTCCCTTGTTGAGAGCGCTTAGAACTGATCGGTTGTCGGACCTCCCCCCCCCCCCCCTCCCACCCTCCAGCTGAATAGGCGCTATAGGCGCTTTTCATGCATGGTTGTTTACATTTTTGGACGGGTTTAGTGACATTTCTTAACAGTCAAAGGGACGTGTCTGTGCTACAATCAACGTCTTTCTTTAGGAGTTCTGGGAACCGGAGTGATGCAAAGCTGTTTTTGATATGTGTAAAGGAAACGTTCGAGAGTCGGGCTAGAATTCAGGGTGAAAGGACATCGAGTGTAACTTTTGCTCGTTAATTTGAACGTTTTACCGACCCCTCGACTCAGAAAATATAGCAGCAGAACAGTTCAAAAGAAAACTTGAGTCCCATTTCAAAGATACCCCAGTGATAAAATTACGGTCGGTGGTAACTTCAGTCTACCTTAGATATGCTGGAAAATTTAAACATTTAAAGCTGGCGGCAGGCATAAAACGTTGTACTGAATGTTTTCTTAGAAAATTATTTTTAACAATTTGTTCATGAGACCATTCGAAACGTAAGTGGTTTATCTACTTCTACATCTACATTTATACTCCGCAAGCCACCCAACAGTGTGTGGCGGAGGGCACTGTCATTACCTCCCTTTCCAGTTCCAGTCGCGTATGGTTCGCGGGAAGAACGACTGCCGGAAAGCCTCCGTGCGCGCTCGAATCTCTCTAATTTTACATTCGTGATCTCCTCGGGAGGTATAAGTAGGGGGAAGCAATATATTCGATACCTCATCCAGAAGCGCACCCTCTCGAAATCTGGCGACCAAGCTACACCGCGATGCAGAGCGCCTCTCTTGCAGAGTCTGCCACTTGAGTTTGCTAAACATCTCCGTAACGCTATCACGGTTACCAAATAACCCTGTGACGAAACGCGCCGCTCTTCTTTGGATCTTCTCTATCTCCTCCGTCAGACGGATCTGGTACGGATCCAACACTGATGAGCAATACTCAAGTATAGGTCGAACGAGTGTTTTGTAAGCCACCTCCTTTGTTGATGGATTACATTTTCTAAGCACTCTCCCAATGAATCTCAACCTGGTACCCGCCTTACCAACAATTAATTTTATATGATCATTCCACTTCAAATCGTTCCGCACGCATACTCCCAGATATTTTACAGAAGTAACTGTTACCAGTGTTAGTTCCGCTATCATATAATCATACAACAGAGGACCATTCTTTCTATGTGTTCGCAATACATTACATTTGTCTATGTTAAGGGTCAGTTGCCACTCCTTGCACCATGTGCTTTTCCGCTGCAGATCTTCCTGCATTTCGCTGCAATTTTCTAATGCTAGAACTTCTCTCTATACTACAGCATCATCCGCGAAAAGCCGCATGGAACTTCCGACACTATCTACTAGGTCATTTATATATATTGTGAAAAGCAATGGTCCCATAACACTCCCCTGTGGCACGCCAGAGGTTACTTTAACGTCTGTAGACGTCTCTCCATTGAGAACAACATGCTGTGTCCTGTTTGCTAAAAACTCTTCAATCCAGCCATACAGCTGGTCTGATATTCCGTAGGCTCTTACATTGTTTATCAGGCGACAGTGCGGAACTGTATCGAACACCTTCCGGAAGTCAAGGAAAATAGCTTCTACCTGGGAGCCCGCATCTAATATTTTCTGGGTCCAATGAGCAAATAAAGCGAGTTGGGTCTCACACGATCGCTGTTTCCGGAATCCATGTTGATTCCTTCAGAGTAGATTCTGGGTTTCCAAAAACGACATGATACTCGAGCAAAAAACATGTTCTAAAATTCTACAACAGATCGACCTCAGAGATATAGGTCTATAGTTTTGCGCATCTGCTCGACGACCCTTCTCGAAGACTGTGCTCTTTTCCAATCGTTTGGAACCTTCCGTTCCTCTAGAGACTTGCGGTACACGGCTGTTAGAAGGGGGGAAGTTCTTTCGCGTACTCTGTGTAGAATAGAATTGGTATCCCGTCAGGTCCAGTGGACTTTCCTGTGCTGAGTGATTCCAGTTGCTTTTCTATTCCTTGGACACTTATTTCGATGTCAGCCATTTTTTCGTTTGTGCGAGGATTTAGAGAAGGAACTGCAGTGCGGTCTTCCTCTGTGAAACAGCTTTGGAAAAAGGTGTTTAGTATTTCAGGTTTACGCGTGTCATCCTCTGTTTCAATGCCATCATCATCCCGAAGTGTCTGGATATGCTGTTTCGAGCCACTTACTGATTTAACGTAAGACCAGAACTTCCTAGGATTTTCTGTCAAGTCGGTACATAGAATTTTACTTTCGAATTCACTGAACGCTTCACGCATAGCCCTCCTTACGCTAACTTTGACATCGTTTAGCTTCTGTTTGTCTGAGAGGTTTTGGCTGCGTTTGAACTTGGATTGAAGCTCTCTTTCCTTTCGCGGTAGTTTCCTAACTTTGTTGTTGAACCACGGTGGGTTTTTCCCGTCCCTCACAGTTTTACTCGGCACGTACCTGTCTAAAACGCATTTTAGGATTGCCTTAAATTTTTTCCATAAACACTCAACATTGCCAGTGTCGGAACAGAAATTTTCGTTTTGATGTGTTAGGTAGTCTGAAACCTGTCTTCTATTACTCTTGCTAAACAGATAAACCTTCCTCCCTTTTTTTTATATTCCTATTAACTTCCATATTCAGGGATGCTGCAACGGCCTTATGATCACTGATTCCCTGTTCTGCACTTACAGAGTGGAAAATTTGGGGTCTGTTTGTTATCAGTAGGTCCAAGATGTTATCTCCACGAGTAGGTTCTCTGTTTAATTGCTACGACTATAAAATGCTGAGAAAATTTAAGTGAAATGTATTCCAAATTTTCTGTCGGTTGTTCTGCCACTAATGCTGCTGAGTCGGGAGGTCGGTAAAAGGAGCCAATTATTAACCTAGCTCGGTTGTTAAGTGTAACCTCCACCCATAATAATTCACAGGAACTATCCACTTCTACTTCACTACAGGATAAACTACTACTAACAGCGACAAACACGCCATCACCGGTTGCATGCAATCTATCCTTTCTAAACACCGTCTGTGCCTTTGTAAAAATTTCGGCAGAATTTATCTCTGGCTTCAGCCAGCTTTCTGTACCTATAACGATTTCAGCTACGGTGCTTTCTATCAGCACTTGAAGTTCCGGTACTTTACCAATGCAGCTTCGATAGTATACAATTACAATACCGATTGCTGCTTGGTCCCCGCATGTCCTGACTTTGCCCCGCACCCTTTGAGGCTGTTGCCCTTTCTGTGCTTGCCCGAGGGCATGTAACCCAAAAAACCGCCCAGTCCACGTCACTCAACCCCTGCTACACGTGTAGCCGCTTGCTGCGTGTAGCGGACTCCTGATCTATCCAGCGGAACCCGAAACCCCACCACCTATGGCGCAAGTCGAGGAATCTGCAGCCCACACGGTCGCAGAACCGTCTCAGCCTCTGATTCAGACCCTCCACTCGGCTCTGTACCAAAGGTCCGCAGTCAGTCTAGTCGACGATGCTACAGATGGTGAGCTCTGCTTTCATTCCGCTAACGAGACTGGCAGTCTTCACCAAATCAGATAGCCGGCGGAAGCCAGAGAGGATTTCCTCCGATCCATAGCGACACACATCATTGGTGCCGACATGAGCGACCACCTGCAGATGGGTGCACCCTGTACCCTTCATGGCATTCGGAAGGACCCTTTCCACATCTGGAATGACTCCCCCCGGTATGCACACGGAGTGCACATTGGTTTTCTTCCCCTCTCTTGCTGCCATATCCCTAAGGGGCCCCATTGTTCGCCTGACATTGGAGCTCCCAACTACCAATAAGCCCACCCTCTGCGACCACCCGGATCTTGCAGACTGAGACGCAACCTCTGGAGCAGGACAAGCAGCCGTGTCCGGCCGAAGATCAGTATCAGCCTGAGACAGAGCCTGAAACCGGTTCGTCAGACAAACTGGAGAGGCCTTCCGTTCAGCCCTCCGGAATGTCTTTCGCCCCCCGCCACACCCCGAGACGACCTCCCACTCTACTACAGGTGAGGGATCAGCATCAATGTGGGCAGTATCCCGGGCAGCCACAGTCGTAGTCCGATTGGAGGATGCGTGTGACGATGTGGCCGTCCCCGACAAATCCCCATCCGGACCCCCACAGTGATGCCCATTGGCAACAGCCTTAAGCTGTGTGACCGAAGCACTGCCTGAAGCTGGGAGCGAAGGGGTGCCAACTCAGCCTGCATCCGAACACAGCAGTTGCAGTCCCTATCCACGCTAAAATCTGTTGTGCAAATAACGTCTGAACTAATCTACAGAGAGCACAAACAAATCGACACAAAATTTAAACGGTTATTAAAATACAAGATTGCCTAGTAAATGCAGTAATGCAGCTACTTGCGCGCTGCTGACACACTGCCCGGCGGCGGAAGGAGACTACGCCATTTTACACTATTCAGGTACTAATACGCGATGCTACAACTCTCAAATACTATAATACGCCCGAAATTTATGAATTCAACAATGCAAGTACCAAAAAAAACGCAAAGAAATTAAGAATTAAGCTGTGTAACAAATAAGTGAGCTAGGAGTATACGACTTTCTGCTGGCAGCTGCTTATCCAACGGCGGCAGGGAGCACACTGGCTGTGACCAACCGACACTGGCCGTTCAAAACAAAAACAGAAGACAGACGACTACGCAAATTTACACCATTCAGGTACTAAAATGCGATGCTACAACTCTCAAATACTATAATACGCCCGAAATTTATGAATTAAACTACGCCAGTATCAAAAACACGCAAAGAAATTAAGAATGAAACTATGTAACAAATAAGTGAGCTAGGAGTATACGACTTTCTGCTGGCAGCTGCTTATCCAACGGCTGCAGAGAGCACCATACCTGACCTCTTAGCAACAAATAATCCTGGACCAATAGGAAGTGTCATAACGGATACAAGGATTAGCGACCACAAGAGAGTTGCTGCTAGACTGAATACTGTAACACCCATAACCATAAAAAAAAAGGCAAAGTACACCTATTTAAAAAAGCTGATAAAAATGCTCTAAACACCTTTCTAAGAGACAGTCTCCACTCCTTCCGATCTGATGATGTAAGCGTAGAAAAGACGTGGAATGATTTCAGACAGATAGTATCGACGGCAACTGGGGGATATAAACTACATAAATTAATAAGTGATTGTACTGATCCCCCATGGTACACCAAATGGGTCAGATCGTTGTTGCAGAAGCAACCCAAAATAGCATACCAAATTTAAAATAAGCAAAATCCGGAAGACTGGCAAATTTTGCAGGAGTTCGAAGTATAGCGCATGCTTCAATGCAAGGTGCTTTTAATAATTTCCACAACGAAACTGTATCTCTGCTAGAAAACCCGAAGAGATTCTTCTTGTACATAAAGCACACCAGCGGCAAGACGCAATCAACACCTCCACTGCGCATAACAACGGTGAAGTCACTGATGACACTACCACTAAAGGAAAGTTATTATACATGGTTTTCCCAATCTCCTTCCCCAATGCAGACGTAGTAAATATTCCTGTGTTTCAATCAAGAACAACTGCCGAGATGAAGAACATAGAAGCAGATATCCTCGGTGTAGCTAAGCAGCTTAAATCACTTAATAAAGACAAGGGCCGGGGCCAGATTGTTTGCCGCCAGGTTCCTGTCAGAGCATGCTGATTCAATAGCTCCGTATATATATATATATATATATATATATATATATATATATATATATATATATATATATATACCGCTCCCTCATAGAAAGATCCTTACCTATGGACCGGAAAATTGCTCACTCCAAGGTAAATGGGAGTAATCCGCTGAATTAAAGGCCCATATCATTAACGTCGATTTGCAGTATTGTTTTGGAACGTTATGAATTACCCCGAAGAAAACGATTATTCGACATAGTCAACACGGATTCAGAAAATATCGTTAACGTGAAACACAACTAGCTCTTTAGACTCATGAAGTAATGAGTGCTATCGACAGAGGATGTCAAATTGAGTCCATATTTTTAGATTTCCAGAAGGCTTTCGACGCCGTTCCTCACAAGCGTCTTCTAACCAAACTGCGTGCCCTTGGAATATCGCCTGAGTTGTGCGACTGGATTCGTGATTTCCTGTCAGAAAGTTCACAGTTAGTAGTAATAGACGGGAAGTCTTGAAGTAAAACAGAAGTAATATCCGCCGTTCCACAAGGAAGTGCTGTAGGCCTTCTGTTGTTCCTAATCTGTATTAACGAATTATGAGGCAATCTGAGTAGCCCCCTTAGATTGTTTGCAGATGATGCTGTCATTTACCATCTTGAAAAGTCATCAGGTGACCAAAACGAATTGCAAAGGTATTTAGATAACTGTGAGATGCGAAAAGTGGCAATTGGCCCTGAATAAAGAAAAGTGTGAAGTTAGTCACATGTTTACTAAAAGAAAACCGCTAAATTTCGATTACACGTAAGTCACACAAATATAAAGGCTGTGAATTCAACTAAATACGTAGGGATTACAATTACAAATAACCTAAGTTGGAACGATCACGCACATAATGTTGTGGGTAGAGCAAACCAGATACTGCGATACATTGGTAGGACACTTAGAAGGTGCTACAGGTCTACTAAAGAGACTGCTTACACCACGCTTGTCCGCCCTATCCTAGAGTATTGCTGTGCGGTGTGGGATCCGCATCAGGTGGGACTGACGGATGAGATCAAAAAAGTTCAAAGAAGGGCAGCTCGTTTTGCATTGTCGCGAAATAGGGGAGATAGTACCACAGACATGATACATGAATTGGAATGGCAATCATTAAAACAAAGGCGTTTTTCGTTGCGGTCTTCTCATGAAATTTGAATCCCCAGTTTTCTTCTCCAATTACGAAAACATTCTGTTAGCACCCACCAACATAGGGAGAAGTTATCATCACCATAAAATAAGACAAATCAGGGCTCGCGGAGAAAAATTTAAGTGCTAGTTTTTCCCGCGCGCCGTTCAGGAGTGGAGCGGTAGAGAGACAGCTTGAAGGTGATTCATTGAACCCTCTCCCAGGCACTTTATAGTTAACAGCAGAGTAATCACGTAGATGTAGATGCAGAATAACAGTAAGCTACCACGTTTCCATTATTCTGAAGCGAATTATTGGATATGACTGACGGCGGTTCCTAAGCGCAATGTTCGAAACGAATCTGAGACGTTTAATTGAGCCCTATCAACGGAGAATGCGAGATCCGTACGACCATAGGAGAAACTATGTGACTCATTGACTTAATGGATTTTCTTATTAGCACGAAAAGCATCTTGCAAATCTGTTCTTATATGGGAGTAGGTGTCAGTAAAAGAAGACATGCAAATCAACATAACGTTTCATTGCAAAGGAAATTTGCTGTCATACAAACACAGGTTTGTTCTATTGTAATTTGATATGATGACTGGAGGAGGGGGAGGTGCAGTTTTTCTCAGCAGCCTAGTCTGTCCACAATGGCGAAGGAAACGTAATAGGAAAAGGATCATGGAACCCGATCGCTGTGACTAAGCAGTTACGTTATTAATCAACACGTGCACTAAATTATCACCATTCAATCGTCACTAATAAAGAACAAACAGAAGGAAAGAGCTGTACAACAATAGTAAAGTGCCAAAACGACCTCCTATCGGCAGATTAAGGAAATCTCGATAAAGTCCATCACATGATTCTTCGTTTGACTAATATAGAATACACCACCGCGGGTGCAGGCAGTTCCTACGAGATTAATGTCATATAAGGCCAAAAACAACCACTTGTTCACTTGCTCTAGCACAAACAAACATGGGCCTATATCACAAAAATTATCTATTATAAAATATTAATTTCACATACGTATTACGAAAACGCATAGAATATGACGCGGGAGGCGATACAGTAACTAAATGAGCGGATGATTCATTTCTGACATGAACGACGACTAGCTTCGCTCATTTGAAACACTCACCGGAAAAAGATTTGACGCAAAGTGCAGAATCACTTACAAATCACTGTATTAGAGCGGGAGAATTGCAAAGAGAACGGAAAATATTAATGCTTGCTAATTAACGAATTCCCTAACGCTCTAAATGCATCGATAGTAAACGAATTTGGTGTTCACCGATAACATGCATGCTTACCCGACCGACGTCTGCAACAGCTTGCTTTCACCCGCTAGCAGCAATTGAGCAAGTTTCCTTGTCTCCCAGAGGAGTGCTGGGTCCGTTGGGGGCGAGAATTTCCACACCTTCTAAACCGGCCAATCAGAGGGCAAAGTACCTGCCGCGTAACTAGTTGCCGTTGTAGCTGACAGCCCGAACTTAGTAGGATGGCTCGTGAATCGCCAGAATTAGATCAGAAAGTCTGTAACAAGTGGGGCTTCAGAGTTTGTACTACTACTCATGAGAATAAGGAAAGAGACTGCTTTGGTCTTTGCCGGCCGGTTCTAGGCACTACAGTCTGGAACCACGCGATCGCTACGGTCGCAGGTTCGAATCCTGCCCCGAGCATGGATGTGTGTGATGTCCTTAGGTTAGTTAGGTTTAAGTAGTTCTAAGTACTAGGGGACTTATGACCTCAGACGTTAAGTCCCTTAGTGCCCAGAGCCATTTTGCTTTGGTCTTTATTCAATCTGCTGGCTCATGCTTTCGAAAACAACGATTGTGGAGGACTGCTGAACTGAATGAAAACATAAAAAGCAAAATCTTGCTCCCATCCTCTCTCACTAACCAGTGTGTAGTTAGCTCTGAAATTTATCCAGCCACACAGAAATTTTACTGCAAATTATTGAGTGATGAAAGAATATATATTCGTTAGTAAAGAAATGAAAGACATGAAAAGTGTGCGTAATGAATGAATGAATGAGAACGAATGCACTTCTTTCACTACTATGGTAACTGAGTGGTCAGCGCGACGGAATGTCATGCCTAACGGCTCGGTTTCAGTTCCCGGCTGTGTCGGAGATTTTCTCCGCTCAGGGACTGGTTGTTGTGTTTTTCTTGTCATCATCATTTAATCCACATCGACACGCCCGAAGTGGCGTCAACGAGAAGGACTTGCACCAGGCGAACAGTCTACCCGACGGGAGGGCCTAGCCACACGGCATTTACATTTTATTACTATTAAACTATTTGAGGAAGATATTTCCGACAAAGTGCGTTTTCAGGCAAGGCATGGAATAGTACTGTGGGAAAAGCGGAACTGAAGAGAATCATTTTAGATGTGTTGCTGCAGAAGAATGTTGAAAATTATGTGGATTTATAAGGAATGTATGGAAAACATGGCACGACGAAGGGACAAGATGATAAGACATATAGTAAGGCGTCAGTGAATAAGTTTCATAGTACTCGAGGGAACTGTAGAGGAAGACAGTGACTGGAATATATCCAGCAAATAATTGTTGGCATAAGAGAGGAATTCGAGGTGGACCACGTTAAGCTAGTTAGAAGATTTATGACAAAAACAGAAAAACCTTTCGTGTGGGAAATAAAATGTGTTTCTGAATGGTGTATTCGTTAATTATCTTTCGCATGCCGTTACAAATTTTTCCACAGTGCTTCGCTGTACTACGATCACTCTTTTTTTGGTGAGGTACTCTCAGGATGCGGAAGCTTGATTATGACCACCGTGCATGTGTCGAGAAATGAAATTACTTCATGAAAAAGTGGTAGATCAAATTGTTCGCAAAGCTGGATGTAGAACTAATGCCGTCCACTGGAGGAGCACAGTGTCGCATTTCCGTGGAACTGAGGTGGAGGAGGAGGCGCGCTCGCAACACGGGCGACGGCTTCGAGCACCGGCCAGCCGTGTTTGCCCGGAACAGGCAAGGCGCGGCCTAAACGCCGGCCGCGGTCCCGGAACAATTAAAGCCGACCAGATTGTGCGCGCCACACTCCTGATGGTGAATTAAGCTCGCAAATGGGATTACGGGCCGGCCACGACCCAACTTGGCGCTGATTGGCGCACGCTCCCCCCCCCCTCCCCCCCCCCCACCACCACTACCTTCCGCCCCCCCCCCCCTCACCCACACTCACCCCCAGCGACCGCCGTGCTTCCGCGAATAAATACCGCCCTAATTGGAGCCTCGCCCAGCCTTCTCCGGCCACCTCTCTCCCGCCCGTGGATCCGCCAGCCGCTGCTGCAGCTCGCGGCCCGCTTCCCCGCCGATCACGGCGGATCGGCGCCGATCCGATCTCGCCGGATCGCCTGCCCTGCCCTGCGCCGCGCTGCCCTGCACCGCTGCCCGCCTGGCCGCAATCAAGCAACCAACCGGAGCGGGCCGCCACCACTACGACCCGCTGACCCTAATTGACTTCATCGCGCCTGTTACGCCGCCTGTGCTCTCAATTTGGGAATTGATCGTCATTGTTTGGCGTACCCTGCATCCGTTTTAAAACCGCGTGTATCGCCCTGCACTGTGCAAGCAGATTCCTCGATTACCCGAACAGCATGGTCCTTGCCAAGGGAGTTTGCCAAAGAACTTAGCCTTAATGATCTTCTATTAAAAAACTAGAAACCCGCCTCGATTGCGAAAAAAGCACCTAGTGTTAACCTAGGTTTCGGCGTAGATAACTACACCTTCTTCAGAACAATGAAACTCCCAAGTGCCTAAGAAGACCTTTGTCAATGATTAAAAGAACACCATAGCTATACATTTATAAACGAAGAAAAGTTAAACACAAACAGTACAAAGTCAAAACAACTACTAAACTTAATGGTGTACGCTCCACCTCACACCGGCCTATGTTCGATAGGCCATGACCCGCCATAAACTGCAGCTACAAATGGTCGCTCACTTACAAGCCCGACCCGCTACCGATGCACATGCGCAAGACGAGGGAAGTTACTTGAATGCGCATGCGCATACCTATACGAGAAAGTTTATACATGGGTCGGGGCTACATAGCCCATATATTCTCAACCGTCGATCAACGTATATCGAAAAATGGAATGGGTAGAATAAATGACGAGCTAAATAGGAGATGAAACCTAAAAATAACCTCACACGATTGCTTATGCCAGGAAAGGAACATATATGAAGCTACTTATGACAACAGGAGGAACTCTTAAAAACTATTCCTAAAGCCAATAGTTATCCGGGGGGGGGGGGGGGGGCTGAGGGGACGTAATCTAAAGACGTCGTGGTAATAAAGATATAGGGATAAAACGTGAGGTGTTCAACGATGAAGAGAATTTAGCCGCTTTCCAGACGTCCGATGCCGAATGGTCTAAAAATATTACAGTACATTCGGATAGTGGCATCGCAAATGGTTATAATCCGCTGAATTATAGGCCCATATCACTAACGTCGATTTGCAGTACTGTTTTGGAACATTGTGAATTACCTCGGAGGAAACGATTATTCGACACAGTCACCACGGATTCAGAAAATATCGTTCTTGTGAAACACAACTAGCTCTTTAGACTCATGAAGTAATGAGTGCTATCGACAGGGGATGTTCAACGATGAAGAGATTTTAGCCCGTTGAACACCTCACGTTTTATCCCTATATCTTTATTACCACGATGTCTTTAGATTACGTCCCCTAACCCCCCCCCCCCCCCCCCAGGTTAACTATTGGCTTTAGGAATAGTTTTTTAGAGTTCCTCCTGTTGTCATAGGTAGCTTCATATATGTTTCTTTCCTGGCATAAGCAATCGTGTGAGGTTATTTTTAGGTTTCATCTCCTATTTAGCTCGTCATTTATTCTACCCATTTCATTTTTCGATATACGTTGATCCACGGTTGAGAATATATGGGCTATGTAGCCCCGACCCATGTATGAACTTTCTCGTATTCGTATACGCATGAGCATTCAAGTAACTTCCCTCGTCTTGCGCATGTGCATAGGTAGCGGGTCGGGCTTGTAAGTGAGCGACCATTTGTAGCTGCAGTTTATGGCGGGTCATGGCCTATCGAACATAGGCCGGTGTGAGGTGGAGCGTACACCATTAAGTTTAGTAGTTGTTTTGACTTTGTACATACGTACTGTTTGTGTTTTACTTTTCTTCATTTATAAATGTATAGCTATGGTGTTCTTTTAATCATTGACAAAGGTCTTCTTAGGCACTTGGGGGTTTTATTGTTCTGAAGAAGGTGTAGTTATCTACGCAGAAACCTAGGTTAACACTAGGTGCTTTTTTCGCAACGAGGCGGGTTTCTAGTTTTTTAATATATTAACCAACGATTGCTGACGCGCTGGATGTTGAAGGTCCGTAATGATATTCCCCCATAGGTAATGACTGAACAGTGAATCTCAGTTGCGGCTGCGACGTAGGACAACAATCAGTAAGTTTTTCATCTAATGAAGATATAGTACAAGCACTCTCTGTTGATCCATTGTGGTTGCGGGTCAAATATTTACCACGGAAAATCGCCAGACTGCCGTATGTTTCGAGAAGTTGGGTTGCTGTCAAGTCTTCAAAGCAGATACTTCAATAACGAATTTACGGAATCCAGATGTTGATGACTCCAGCATGCAAGTATCGATATATGTGACTGTCTGTGCGTCGAGTGCATAGGGGCCGGGAGATGATGTTATTGAGATGCGGAATTTGGTTATCTAAATAAAATAACTTCAGGAAAAATACTGCTGTTTCGCGATTTTCCTTGGTAAAAATTAGTACAAGTGTAAGGTGCCAGGACATGGGCACTTACACGTTATCTTACCAACATAAGTATTAATAATAAAGGGACTGGCAAGGGCATCACATCATGAGTCTACTGATAAATATGAGGCACTCTACAGCAGTACTCCCTGCATGTCTGCATGATTGAGCCACTAACTTAAAAAGTTGGTGAAAAGCCTAGGAAGTTGAAGATTGTGGAATGTAAAGTCTGCAGATGGCCTTTGCTCGCCGGGCCGCCGTGGGCGGCAGGTAGCGGTCACCGGAAACGCGGGACAATACGGCGCTTTTGGGGGTAGCCCGGCATCCGGAGCCACCTGTGCTGGGCAACACGTGGCGAAGACGAGAATTTCGTTTGCCTACGGGCGTTATGACCTACTCGATCATTGACTAGATACCAGAAATGCCGTTGGAGGAATTTCGGCGATGATAGAGCGTTCGACATTGGCCGAAACGGGGTATTCTTCCTCAGCGTTTTCGTACGCGCGGGAGACGGGAGAATTGTGGAGAGGTGGACTTCGCCTTCAGCCATCGAGCGGTACGGACTTTGAGACGGCGTCTTGGCCATCGCCTTCGAAGGGAGATATACGGTCTGTATCGCAGCACCGCACCAACGCGTGTTCCGTGCAGAGTTCTGCGGTTAGACCACTTTGTGTGCTCAGAAGCGAAATTTTCACCAACGTTTAACCACTTCCATCAACTTACCTAACATTCTTGATCTGGTAGTTATCCTTGCGAGAGGCAGAGTATTTAACAACGTAGCTGCCGGTAAAAGTGGCGCGTAGATGCAAATTGTTAATGTGCCGTTCTCAGGAGCGTGTGGGTGGACAAAGAAATTAACATTCTTTTGTAAATTTTGTCAGTTGTGGGGGATAACAAATTAAAATGCCAATACTATAAACGAATTATTGACTTCATTGTAGTAAGCATTTATCCTGTCCCAGTAAGCCTTACATGTACTTTAGTCACTGCACAGCTTGCCCAGACGGGAAGGAAACAAGGTTTGCGGTCTTCTATGTCAGCGACGGACAGATAAGCTTACACAAGCACAGTCCCGACCCGTTGTGGTGTGAAAGTTGTTACCTCTGACAGCTGAAGCGACACTAGCGCTACAACAGGCGATAAAGCCGACAGCGACAGGTGTCGTGAGGATATTTATGTTGTGTTTATTATTATACTTATTTAACTGAATAATTGTTTTTTTTTTTGGTTCCAGGCACTAGTAAACCACCTAGGGACTTGGGTTATCGAGAAATAAAAATAAAAATAGTCGAATTTTACTGACACAAGGGCATAAGCTACAACATAGTCATGAAGAAATACTTTCTGATTTGCGTGTAATTGCAGCTAACTTTGCTGAAAGCAATAGAAGATAAACTCAGAATTTGCATTTGCATTTCCATGAGAAGCATATTTATCTGTTGCTGCCTGTTGATATTATAATACACTTAATTAGATGTTCTGATACAAAAACGTTTTTGTGAATGTAATTACTTTTATTTAAAAACGAGTCGGAGTGGCGGGACTCCTAATGTTAGAACGTGGTACAAGTTTATTTGTGTGCCTTTCTTCCGCAGCAAGTAGATAAATATTCGTTTTTAAAATTTAAGCTCAATACTCTTACTGTATAGCGGCATTTTCTCTCCACAGGGCGAACTGCTTTTCCGTTAAGGACATTTCCGATTAATTTTTTTTCGTTTACATTCTTGGTTGTCCTGCCTAAGTTGGCATTCCCCACGTAAGGTCGTATGTTAAAGGATGCACATTTATGCAGAACAACAGTCAGTGAATTAATTATTCACTGATCATGCTTTCGGTATAGAACAATGCGTGTAGAGTAAATATACTGACGGAAAAAAATCACAACACCAAGAAGGGCTTGTGCAGCGTAAACGAAGTTGCTAGGCGTGTTTTTACATTGAAATTTGTGGTCTATTCAAATTTCGCGTCAGTCGCATAAGAGTAGCGCTACTAACGCCACTATGAGGATCCAAATCAGGTTGCTTTAAATAACCACTGCAACGGTCGTCAGCCTTAATTACGTTTGGGATCAGACATGGTGAGCTGATGTTAAACACAATGCCTTTAAGGCGATAAAGACGTCATTTTCAGTACCTCACTGAGTTTGAGTGGGGCCGTGTAATATGGCTACGAGAAGGTGGTTGTTCCTTCCACAATAGCGCATAAAGGCTTGGCTGGAATGTAGCCACTGTATATGACTGTTGGGAGTGCTGGGTACGAGAATGTACGGTCGCAACGACACGGGCTACTGACGACCACGCGGTACTATCGAGAGAGAAGCCCAATGCATTTGGCGTGTGCTTCTGGAGCATCGTACTGCAATCGCAGCAGCAATCTGAGTAGCAGTCAGGATCACACTGACACAACTAACTCTTACAGATCGGTTCCTTCAAGGACAGCTCCGAGCCAGACGCCCTGTTACGTGAATTCCACCGACCCCAAACTACCGCTATCTGCGACTTCAATGATGTCAAGGGAGATCTCTGTGTATTTTGTGATGAAACCTGGTTGTACCTCGGTGCCAGTGACGCAGTGATTGCCGTGTATTGGTTAGAAGGAGGCCAGTTGAGGTCCAGCAACCAAACTGCTTGCGTGCTAGTCACAAAGGACCTACACCATGGTCTGGGCTGCGATTTCGTATGAGAGCAAGAGCACTTTTGTGGTTATCCCACGCACCCTCACTGCGGAACTATACGTCAGTCTGGTGATTCGATCTGCCGTGTTGCCATCCACGAATAGCATTCCATGGGATGCTTTCCAAAAGAATAACGCTCGTCCACTAATCCACCTTTGTAACCTAACATACTGTACAGCCTGTCGGCATATTGCCTTGGCCTGATTGATCTCCAGATGTGTCTGCCATCGAGCACATAAGGGACATCAACGGGCGACAAATGCAGCGTCATCCACAAACAACACTTACCGGTCCCTGTATTGATCCATCAAGTCCAAGGGCATCGAACTCCATCCCACAAACTAACGTTCAGCACCTGTACAGCGCAATGTATGCGGTTGTTAATGTATCATCATTTCACATTTGTAATAGCTTACCTTCAGTTTACATTATCTGTGATCTTGCAGTGTTAATGAATTAAATTTATTGAAACTTCTTTATTTAAATGAGTTTGTCTGTACTTAAATTGATGGATGACTGAGAAGATGAAACTTCGACGAAATTTTATTCTGAAACAGCTGAGCAAAATTCAACGAACTGAGCCTATTTTCTCTTTACTTTTTCTTATCATGTCAACACTGACCCACAATATTCTAGCGTAACGCAGTCTAACAACTAAAAAAAAAAAAATTACAACCTGACTTCAAATAATTAATTAAAAAGAATTGCCCTGACTAAAAAGAAATCTTAACAGTAACCTATGCATTTCATTAAGTATTTACCTCACAAAAATCTTCATTATGCGAACTACTGCAAATGCAGCGACCGTCATTAATAACAGCTAAATAAAGATTCTAACTATTAAAGCCACTAAATACTAATAGGCATGTGGTTAGAAAAGGAAAGTTTTTCTTTCAAACCAAATAATGTATTTTTACCTTAATAATGTGACATCCAGTTCAAACACGAATATAAATCGTCATTGACATCCAGTACAAAGATATATAATAATGAATAATTTTCAGTCTCTAAGTCGTATACTTCCGGATCGCTAGCCTACGCTAACACCTCAGACCTCTACCCTCCATCAATGCTAACTTCTCACGTCTAACATCCATCAGTACTGGTTGTTCACCTCGAACTGCCCAACAGTACTTCCATGACTGCTGGCGACTAGCTTCCAACTGCCCAACACTACTGGCAATTAACTTCGAACAACGTGTCCAACCAGCCACGGAGTCTCTTACAAAGAACGCGCAGTCAGAGATCCAATGCAAAGTGCTACACAGCGCTGTCCAAACAGAAGTAGCCCACTTACAATATTACCTAGGCAAATGCATTACAGAAATTTCGTTACTTTACATTAACTATTGTTTTGGTGTTGCGATTTTGTTTCCGTCTGTGTATTACGAGGGCGTACTGAAAATTGATGCCTCCGAATTTGTTGTGTGAAAACTCTACACCTTTTTAAATAAGACAAAAGATGGTAACATTCTTCATCTTTATTCTTCATTTCTACACCACAACTTAACTACAGTTCGAAATATCAGAGAGTTTACTATCATAACTTCTTACAGTATACCCCCTAAGGTTTGTACAGTGGCTTATTAACAAAATAAACGTAATTCCTTCTAAAAACAAGAATAATTTTCGTTAGTCACAAAAAACCATTACAAAACGAAGAAGTCCCTTTCCTATATCTTGAAACCAGAAACAACGAAAAACTTTACCTCACAGTGGTGATTATCAGTCTTCAGTAAAGAGTATATCCTGCCCGCACATGGATGAGTTCATTCACTCTGCAAGGCGTTCTCTAGATGAGACCATCAAGTTTATGTTGGTGTATGAGGTCCCATTCTCCAATGGCAACTTTAGTCAGGTCCTGAAGAATGTCAGGTGGATTCGGACGCTGTGCAATGGTCACCTTCACCAGGTACCATGCATCCTCGACTGCATTAATGTCTGGGGACTGTGCTGGCCAATGCATTCTATTAATGTGGCATCTTTGGGGACACCGAGACACTTCTAGACTACGGTACGGTCTTGCATTTTCATCGACTAGGCTAGATTTGTCACAAAATTCACTCTGTAGAGCCTTACAATCGTTTATACGATCTCTTGGAGGTATCTGAAACCAGATAAACTGCCGCAGTGCTTCAGTTGCGTTGGTTCCGTTGGTTCAGTGCAAAACTTCTTATCGGTCTTCGGAATGAAGACTAGCCTGGTGCAGTGTGTTACACACTGTTTGGTCTGAGATAATCCCTGTTTCCCGGGAGAAGTAATTTCCAATATTTTTGGCAGCTGGCGTTGGGCGCCTGCGAGCTCAGGGTCGGAGGAAACGATCCTGCATTGGTGTTGTCATACGAGGATGACCACTGCGAGGTCATTCAATTTTCTGGTCGCTGTATTTTCTTCTCAATTTAGACACACCACTTTGAGTGACTTATAACTAATCGGCAACATCTTCCTACGTATGACCTGGCACTAACCTGACCATTTCAAAGTTTTGTATGCCTCTACGTGGCATGTTACTGCAGCGTTGAACACAAACTAAATGAAGCTGTTGTTGATACTGGAATGCTTGCGGTGTGCCACTGTGGCAGCGGTATGTTTCCATGACTGGGAAACGTCCACAAAGCATGCCAGTGGTAAACGCAGTCCAGTATATGGGCTCTAATTGGATAATGCATGACGTGCCTAGGTCAATGGGACCTCTCTATCGTAGGCTGAATTTTCGACACTATTCCAAGCTTTTGTTGAGCAGTGGGCTCTAAATTAATAATGTTCACGAAATAGCTGATTATTCTGTCGGCGTAACAGCTCAACCAATAGAGATAAATGGAGGTCGAATAACGGGTGTAGTTCGTGTTGTCGGGAACTTTGGTACAGTGGTAGGATGGAGTGCCACGGGCAACGTACTAGGAATCCTGACTGCTGGTGGAGGCGGAGGTGCGTTTGAAGTTCACTTTTATGTGCTTTTTGTGAACAACTCGGAAACCGTTGCCTCAAGTGAAAACTTACCCCTGTAAAAATTTAACTACATTAAATTTCCTACAAAAACGTCCTATACATTTTCTCTCTAGGGCTAGTAGTTGGCGCTTAGAGAGCGACAGAACATGAAAATTTCGCACGTGGTTTTTGAGGGTTGCATAAAGCAGCATCGGTAGTGGTAGCTCAGTCACCCTACATATATCTACATAATATTTAAGTTATAATAGCTTAGTATATTCCCAGCTGGTCCCGGCAGAGGTTCGAGTCCTCCCTCGGGCATGGGAGTACGTGTTTGTCCTTAATTTAGGTCAAGTAGTGTGTAAGCTTAGGGACTGATGACCTTAGCAGTTAGGTCCCATAAGATTTCACACACATTTGAACACTTTTGAGCTAAGTTTAAGAATGTGAGTGCTATGAAATGTTTATTGGTGTTACACCGCTACCAGTCATTTTATACTCATGACATGGGCTAACTCAGTACGTCGCAAATTTGTGGTGCTTCATTACAGTAAGTTATTCCTGATATTATTATGTTGTAAGCTAGAGTGCTACAAAGGCATCGCGGAAATAATTCATTATTAAACAACTCCAACGGAGGTCAGTCAGAAAGTAACCCCTGCTATTTTACTTTCAAATTTTACTTGAGAAGAAACGTAAACATGTAACACCTGTGACAGTCGAGATTTATTTACCACTCTCCACTAGAATCATCATCTTTGAATTCAGTTGTTTTCACCTTGAAACGAGAGTATGTGTACCTGTGACGGGAAAATAATGAACAGGTTTCCTCAGCCACTGTTCTTCGTTTCTTAAAAGTAATGCCTCGGACGGGCTACTCTGACTGCACCGAGCTGATGGGAATCTGATGTTGCAACGCACTGGATTCAATTTTCTTCGCCTCTTTTTTCTGGTCGGTGAACATTTTCGCTAACCCATCGTGCACAGACCTTGGAGTAACCAAGTTATTCAACAACGACCATCATATTACCTTTACCGGTGGACAAATAGTGACAAACTTCATCTGTTGTTGGCCGGTAGTTGTCACAGATGATTTGGTCAACACGGTGAATATAACGTTAAATCAGTGCAGTAGCTGGCTGGCCGCTCCGCATTTCAGCAGCCTACTGAGTCTACCCTTCAGATTCTCTACAGCGACTAGCCCATCGTCTATAAGTGCTGACGTCCAACGTAGCATCTTCACACACCTTCTTCAGTCTTTCTTTTATGCGACTGGGGGTTTCAACATGGTCAGAAAGGAATTCGATCACACTACGCTAATTTATATGTACGACAACGTTGGTCATTTTGGAAACTTATCCAATACTGCCGCCTATTAATGTAGGAGGCTATTACTAGGTTAGACTGTAGAAGATGGTTTGCGGAAGTGTGCCAAATTGACGACTACTAACTTACGAACTAAATAAAAGAGAGAAATTACAAGGTTTTACATTCTGATTGGTACAGCGGTGATGCATACATAGTGGACGAACAAAAACCCATTGACTTATATGATCAATTTTGACTTAGGGCGTCGCAGAAAACGTCTCACATACCAAGGGCACGAGGAATTAAACCATAGTGGTAGTCTAAAAGCAAGCCAATGCCTTGCGGTAAATAACAAGGGAAGCATAGAGAAGAAGCATTCCAGGTAAACGTTCACAAGACACGCCACCACACGATAGGGTATTACGGCGAGTAAAGCTGACTATGCCATAATCGGGGTTGGCAGACTCCAAGGGCAGGGTGAAAGGTAATGTCTCCGAATACTTTATGTGAAGACTCTTAAGACAAAAATTATTAACATTCTACATATTTCTTCTTTATGTTTACAGATTTATTTCTTCACAAACGCACCCTGGTGACGAGCGCATTTTTCTCAACGAGAGACCATTTTGTTGATACTGCCACTGTAAATTGTTTGTGTTTGCTGACGGCCACAACCTCACGCCTGCTTTCACCGCTCCATCATCAAAGTGAACTCCTCGAAGGTATTGTTTAAGTTTTGGAAACAGATGAAAATCGGATTGGGCCAAGTCGGGTAAGTACGAGAGTCAATCGATGACAGTGACCCAAGGCGTCCGACAGCTGCAGACGTCGCAGTGCTCTTCTGTGGTCTGGCATTGTTATGGCCAAGGAGGTGCTGCACCATGTGTGGACGAACTGTTCGAATTCGAAACTCGATTACAGCACGCTGTCTCTGAGGCACCGACATAACAGCCGGACGTATAAATTATGCACTGCATTAGAAGAATGAGGTCGGCACTTCTAAAATGAAGAATTTACTGTAATGCGACTGCCGAATTTGGTGACTGTTTCATCAGATGCAAACGCGAAAACAAACTAGAGGCCTGTTTCGGATATTAAACCATTGTTAATTTATTCCAGAAATCTGAGAAATATCTATGGAATACATTTAGATGTAAAGGAACAAACAGATTTCAACGTCAAAATCGTACTAATTTATGCCGTTGTAAAATAAAATTCAGTCAGTGAAAGAGACACTTGCTTATACATCTGCATCAGCATCATTCCGTAGTGGCCATTTTTCTTTTTATTTCGCACACGTGATTGTCAACATTGAGTTTAATACCAGTGCAGAGAAAATGAACTTTCGGGCCACTTTTCGAATTAGGTAAGGGATTTTGTGCCCGGATTTGTTGCTGGTATGACGTGCGAATACATTTCACTCCAGAAAACCAACATTAATGATATTAGTAGGTGTAGGTAGAGGAACATCCAACCACATGAATAAAGTAAATTTAATCTGCGGAAGGGTTTTCTGATGCGAAATAGTGATCCCTTTTACGATTTACTTTGCAAAGAGTAAGACTATACTTGCCGTACATTACGCAAGTTACCTATACCAATACATGAAAGAATATGGAGAAGAGGCACGGATACTGACCGAAAAATACCGTCGATCGTATGAAAGCACCAGGCTATGAAAATGCTTTGACAATAAGAAACTGAGGGTCTAAAGGACCGGATCTAGAAGTCTTATCTCCCTCGGATCGCAAATATAAATGAATTTGCAAATTCCGAAGAAAATACTATGGCATCTGTTGTTGTATATTTTGCGAATTTCCGAGTCACAGTTTAGAAATGAAAGGTAATGCGAATGACAGCAGAGGAAGTGTGTCGACCAAAAAGTGGTTATGACAAAAATCTATGATATCTTTTTACGTAAAATGGTACTTATCGTTTGAAAGTTAGTTCTGTGTTGCTATGGACGTGAAACACGAAAACCAATAATTGATATTAGTAACTGCAAGCAGAGCAGTCGGAGGTTAGTCCTTAAGTATCACAGACACATTATATACATTGTGATCAGTTTCAGACTGGAGAAATAAATAGAAAGTGTAGTTGACAATCTGTATAGGAAGTAAAAGGGTTCCTATGTAAGACAATGTTTTGTGCTATTTACAGAGCGTAATTTTATGTAAAGCTGGCGATTTCATTATAGTGTTTGTAACTGTTAACATAAACATACTTATAAAGTAATAAAAATTGCACGAACATGCGTAGAAGGAAATTGTTTACCTTTACGTTAAAGGAGATGCGGAAAATGTAGCGCTTTCTTAAACTAAATAACACGTTCTGGCTGGTTGCCATTCATGTGATGAATGAGAGCAGTAATCAGTTAACTGGTTCAATGACGATATGCGTAAAATTTCCGATCAGAGGGGTGCACTCCATTAAAAGTCGTACTGCCAAATGTTTCGCTCACGATAGCAAAGTCCATTTTGTGAGGTTCTTTTGTGGTTATCTGTACTGTCATAGGTCATAATTCACTTCACTATGGTCCATAACCAGAAACGTAACTATAACAAACCAGCCGGTGTAAAATATATTGTCTATTCACTTTAATAAATGCTCAGCGTGTCTTAATCTATATCTGTATAGATGCCATGGAAGTTACGAAGCGTGTTTTACTGATACTCGTCCTCTATCCTGTTCCAGTCATAAATGGCGGGAGGGAAAACGATTCGCTGTATGCCTCTGTCCAAGCACTTTTGGCTTTACCATTCTTATGCGAGAAGAACGTTGGAGATAGTACAAACGCGTTTCGCAGAAAGATCTTCTTCCCTCCACACGTACCCATTGAGACTCGTGGCACAATTCCGTATCACTCTCGAACTGACTGAACCGATCAGTACTAAATCCCGTTGCACGCCTCCGAAATTCTTCCATGTTTCCGTCTGATCCGATCTGGTGGGGATTCCAAGCACACGAGCAGTACTAATGAATAAGTCGCACAAGCGTTATTTACATTGTCTCCTACATAAGTGGGCTACAATTTTCCATAACTCTTACTAATAAACCGCATTCGACATTCGCACTCAAAATAATTGAAATTATTTATGTATTTTTTTTTTCATTCGAAGTCGTATCTGAACGTTATGCTTAGGTATTTCGTCACCATGGAGGAGTCAAGTAGACATATTATCCATACTGAATTATAACATTACAGTAAAATTGTTGCCGGCCGCGGTGACCGAGCGGTTCTAAGCGCTTCAGTCCGGAACCGCGCGACTGTTACGGTCGCAGGTTCGAATCCTGCCTCGGGCATGGATGTGTGTGATGTCATTAGGTTAGTTAGGTTTAAGTAGTTCTAAGTTCTAGGGGACTGATGACCTCAGATGTTAAGTCCCATAGTGCTCAGAGCCATTTGAACCATTTTGAAGTAAAATTGTTTCTACCCCTGTGCATCAACTCCACATATAAAGCAAGTCGTCAGATATCGCACTAAATGTGATTTCTGAACACGTCATTTAAAGTTACCCTACTGTCAATTACGATACTTCACCATACACAGTAACGTTTTCAATGACCAATTACAGATGCCCGTTTACTACGAAATCGAACAGACTGTTCACGTACTTGGGGAACAGGGGTGGTGAAGTCACATTTTCCTGGGGCCCTCTGGATTTTGTGTCGCTGCGAGGAGATCGTCGTCCAGGGCAACGTCTTCAAGTAAGTCACACGCATCACAACCCATTCTATATGCCTGGGAATTAGTTAATTGTCTACACTGTAGTACTGTGTGGAACGCATTCACAAACCTAGGAATATAGAATCTACCTGATGGTCTGCTTCCATGGTCCTCAGGATATAGTGTATAAAAAGGGCTAGCTATTATTTTTCGCCCGAGCGATATTTTCTAAACCCAACATTATTTATGGACAAATGTTTTTATCTCGCTCGGCACCTCGTTATATTAGAGCTTACACTATACTGTATTCGCTTCCTACGTAAATCACACAAATATAAAGGCGGTCATTTCAGCTAAATACTAAGGGATTAGAAATACAAATAATCTAAACTGGAATGGTCACATAGATTATGTTGCGGGCAGAGCAAATCAAAGACTGCGATAAATTGGAAGAACTCTTAGATAATGCAATGTGGTTACTAAAGCGACTCAATACAATACACTTGTAGGTCCTGCTCTGGTGTGGGATTAGCTTAAGACAAGATACGATTGATATCCAGAGAAGGGCAGCTCATATTGTCGCGAAATAGGGGAGAGAGTGCCACGGATTTGATACGAGAATTGGGTCGTCAGTCATTAAAACAAAGGCGTTTTTCGTTGCGGCAGCATCTTATGAAATTTCAATCACCAGTTTTCTCCTCAGAGCATGAAAGTGTTTTGGTCATGCCCACGTAACATGATCATCATAATAAAATAAGAGGAATCGAAGCTCGCGCGGAAAGCTTTAAGTATTAATTTTTCCCACGTGCTGTTCGAGAGTGGGACGGTAGACAAATTGCTTGAGGGTCGGTCGATACCAGGCACTTAATTGTGAATTGCATAGTAGTTTCGTAGCTGTAGATGTAGATAAGGGAATAGCTTGCGCTGTCTTTTTGCTGTCCTCTGAACTGCCCAAAAAATGGTTTTGGAGCGCCTGCATATCTGTGGAAGCGTGTGAGCTTAGATTCGAGGCGAGTAGGAAATGGAACAACAAGCCTTTAAAAAATTAAAACCAATAAATTTCTTTAATGAAGACAAACAATAATCAAAACTAAGAAAACGAAGTGCACATTAATGAAATGAACATTCAGTGCCTAGTTCCTCCACCTTGTGATAGTTAACACTGTTGGTTATCTCTTGACACACTGTGAACTACGTGGTCGAGACACTGCTGCTCAAGCGTGTCCCAGTATTCGGCCGAGACCCTCCTGGCGTCATTAAGTGTGTGCAGACTGTTACTGCGACGACAAACGGCATATTTCCACACCTCCAAGCATACTCATTTGGTTTATATCAGAGGAAACCGGAGAGTGGATTCCTGCCTCCAGTAGCATGGTGTTTTTCGGGATGCTCGTACATTATCGTATTAAAAGAGGAACCCATGGACGAAATGTCGGCAGTAGGGTTGCACTGTACCGACAGTGCACAGCCCTCAAATTACCGCCGACAGTTATCCGAGACTGCCAACATCATCTCAGAAGTCAGTAACCCACTACCGTGAAGAACACACGGGAATACAGGTCTGGAGCTTGTACTAGTACCCCGCCGCTTCCACACTCATTTATGATGTTCATCGGGCGTGAGGTAAATCTTTTCATTGGCTAGGAGATTTTTCCCACCTACGTCGCACATCACTATGCCTGGGTGTTTGTGCTGTTGTTTGTAATCGACATCTAGAGGACAAAAAAAAAATGGTTCAAATGGCTCTGAGCACTATGGGACTTAACTTCTGAGGTCATCAGTCCCCTAGAACTTAGAACTACTTAAACCTAACTAACCTAAGGACATCACACACATCCATGCCCAAGGCAGGATTCGAACCTGCGTCCGTAGCGGTCGCGCGGTCCCAGACTGAAGCGCCTAGAACCGCTCGGCCACTCTGGCCTCCTCTAGAGGATAAATTAAACTTGTATAGAAGTGTTGTTTGTAGCGGACATCGAGAAGCCAAATTGATCTTCTAGAGAAAATTGAATACCGCCTGAGTCGACACAACATTTCTTGAACTATACGATATTGCAGTACCGGTATTATCCTGATGACGATGCACTGCGGCGACCAACACCGTTACAAAACACATCAGATTAGCTCGGATTTGCGAATAATGACTGCCATCAGTTGTGGAATAGAATGACAACATTGAAAATTTGCGCTGGACCGGGACTCGAACCCAGATTTCCCGCTTATCGCGAGCTGTTGCCTTACCATTTGTCTATCTGTGGACGACTTACGGCCACACCAAAACTTCCATATGTCATCAACCATACGTCTACGATCTATACTCGCACATCCATTATGCGTATTCCCCTATAGATCAGACGTTGATCTCTATTACTACTGCTAGTTACATCCATTTGCCCTTATTATACCTACGACATTTCTCGCCATTACCAAAGTGGGTATTCCTTGATGCCGCAAGATATCAACTGATCCATTATTTATTCAATTTGGCCCAAAAATTTCTTTTCTCAACGGTTCATTCCAATGCCACCTCATTACTTATTCCATCTGCCCATATAATCTTCAGAACCCTTCCATAGCATTAGACTTCATATTCTGTAAGCTACCCTGCGGTTTATGGCGGAGGATACTTTGCACACCACTATCATTCTCCCCTTTCCTATTCCAGTTGCGAAAGGCTTGCGTGTAGAATGACTGCCGATAAGGCTCGAATCTCTTTGATTTCCATGTTCGTATACACATAGGAGGAAGCAATATATTTGTTGACCCTTCTAGCAACGTACAAGCTCTGAAAATTAACAGTGAGGGTTTTGTTTTGATCCATAGTTTGTAAAAATTATTTACTAATGCCTTCAGCATTGCCTGGTTTGACCATTCATTGCGCACTTACTTTAAATGACCACTAATAACTGTGGCCATGTGCAGGATTCGCCGAGGAATATACGGAAAACTATTTGTTCTATATTTTCTATTAAATTTGTATGAAAATAATTTTGGTTGTAACATCGCATATCTGCAAAACTGTGTGTTCGTAGTGACATTTACCAGTAGCCGTTTAGAACTGCGTCAATTCAAATAAGCAAAACAACTGACACATAGAAGAAAAAATCCAGTTCAAACTCTGCTTTGCAGGCGTGCAAAGAAGCGCAATGAATGGTCGATTCAAAGATAGTGGATTACAGTTGATGTACTGTTCTTTATGTTCAGTTTATGGTCTCTTCTCAAGACAGCATTAATTCTGTTCAGGTGCTCTTCCAAGTCCTTCCCTTTGACTGATAGTATTCCAACGTCGTCGGCACACGTCAAAGTGTTTGTTTCTACTCCCTGAACTTACCATTTCGAAAGTTCACCTTGGTTTCCTCTCTTGCTTGCTCACTGTACATATTGTGTAACATTGCTGATATGCCGTAACTCTCTCTCACGGCCTACTCAACATTGCTTCACTTTAGAGACCTTCGGCTGCTATAACTGAAAACTTGTTTCCGCACAAGTTGCAAATAACTTTCCAGTCTCCTTGCTACCTTAAAAATCATCGCAGAAAGGAACCTCGAAATCTACAAATGCTATATACGTAGGTTCGCCTTTCCCTAACCTATCTTCTACTCGTAAGATGTGTTCTTACAGTTTTGCGAAAAACGTTTCTTCCTCGATGTCGTATACTACCATTTTTTCCATGCTTCAGTAAATAATGATTCGCAACCTCGTTTTATCGAACTGATGGTTTGGTGTATTCACATTTGTCAGTATCTGCCTTCTTTGAAGTCTCAGGGACTACGCTTGTTACACATGAATTGCCCACCAGATTGAATAGTTTTGTCATGGCTGGCTCTCCGAAGGATCTCAATAATGCTGAGGGAATTTCGACCGCTCGAGTGGTTGTTTCAACTTTGGTCTTTCAATGTCGTTCAGATTCTTCTCCCAGCACAGTATCTATAACATTTCTTTCGAGCTCATTTTCCTTGTGTAATTCTTCTATATATTCTTTTCACCTGTCAGATTTACCTTCTTTGCTTCGTCCTGTTTGCTGTCTCAACTATTGATATTTGCAAAGCTGCTACTCATTTATTCAAAGGTCTCTTTAGTGTTTACATGGGAAAATTCTAGTTTTTCTTTAATCATGCATATTTCTACAGCCTGAATTTGTTCTCTAGGCATTCAAACTTAAACATTGTGAATTTTCTGTCAGCCTCACTTTTAGGCATCTGTATTCCGTCTCGCCTGCTTCATTTGTGGATTTTTTATAATTTTCCGTCAATTCAGTTTTGTATCTCCAGTGCTATCCAAGTATTTCTACTAGGGCATGTCTTTCTACCTATCACATCCTTTTTTCCTCTCCCTATTTCATCTCTTAGAGTTACGTATTCATCTTCTGTCTTATTCCTTTCACTTGTTTCAGTCAAAGGTTGACTGATACTCTCCCCGAAACTTCCAAGCTGCACCTTTTAACTTATCCAGGTCCATCGCCTAAATTTCCGAACATTTTGCTGTCTCTTCACGCTCATAATATAAAAACGGTTCAGCTAGCAAACATTCTTTACTCATTAACGCAACAGCTGTTGTCGACTGGTACCTTTTGGTACTCACAGCAGTTCCGTGGACCTGCTCCACATTTCGTCTTTGAACTTTTGGACTGACGGAAACAGTTTACCGGTATTAATATACGTATATTTATTGCGTTCTGGAATGTTTATCTGTTATACTGTTAAATACGATGGCTGCCGTTCCGCTACGACAACAAATATTATTCTACAGTTTTAATTTGAAGTTTATTTCCAATAAATTATGGGTAGAGTTCACATATGACACTGGCGCTGCTGTTCAGTTTAAAATTTAGTTTCGAAATCTTTGTCTTACCAGTACGTAATCAATGTAATATTTTCCATTGCCACCAGGTCTCCTCCATGTATACATGTACACATTACTACATTACTAAAAAGCGTCTGGTATGATTAAATTATATTCTGTTCGAAGTTATATCAGGTCACTTTCTCTTTTATTCCTTACGTCCAGTCCACGTTTTTCTACTATTCTTCCATCTCCTCTTTTTCGTACTACCGAATCCGGCTGTCAGTACAGCCTCTGTTAAGGTTTTTCTCTTGTGTTCAACAAGTATTTCACGGTTTTTTCAGTGCGCGGCGAAAGTAACGCCTGAGGGTGCAACTTTTCTCCCATTTAGGCGCGCACGTTCAGTAATACACAAGAGCGCTTCTGAAATGCGCAATGAAACTGATGTATTGTGTTTCTACCAATCCAATAGCTCTTTAGTTACCATATCTTTTACCTGTAGTCGACATATTCGTCGTGAGAGATATAGGCAACTGTGCTGCCATAAAAAATAAACAACCATGCGTCCTTTACGTTTCTGTTTCTATTGCATATTTTTACATATCTCATAAACTTCGTTTGTGCTACCTGTATAAGTGATTTTTCTTTTCTAGTAAGCACCGGGTACGTGATTATAATACCTTGTGGTATCGAAGTCTACGGACTTTTCGCCTTACGCAAGGAGTATTTCGAGTAGGATTTGTCAGATTTTGCTGAAATAGGGTGTGAAATGTCTTTCCGACCTTCATCTAAGATTAAGGTCATTTTAGTTTCCTTGGTTTGCATAAGCCAGGTCTCTATCGTATTCCTTGCAGTGATGGTATGTTATATAATGGCCAGACTCCCAGGCCCGTGGAGTACAGATGTACCGAACAACAACCGATCAAATCGGCTAGTGTAGAACATTGTCTTGGCACTAGAAAGACTGTGGAATATAACATCACGCAGATTCTGGTTGGCACTTCCAGCTACTGGAATAGTGTTACTGAGGGAGCAGTTGAAATAGCAAGTAATCTATTAAGAAGAGATGGAGACTTTTGCTGAAATTGTGCGTGGAATGCTGCTCTCTCCTTTGTCAAGAAATAGAGGGACAGAATTAATGCTACCTCGCCGGCTGTTTAGTAATTTCGCTGTTGGTATCTTCTTGCATCGGTCATCTTTGGTTCGTGCGGTGACGTTTGTGTATACAGTGCGTATTTGTGTGTGTGTGTGTGTGTGTGTGTGTGTGTGTGTGTGTGTGTGTGTGTGTGTGTATGTTATCTTCCCGGACTGCTGCGCAAACCGAAGTTTTGAATTCACTTGCACTGCGCTTACTCGCCGTAGTTTTTCCTTGTGCACGTGTCAAAATATCGCTGGTTGTCGACTACGTCATCCGGCTGGATTCCCGTAAATTATTTGAATACTGTATACTCGTGGAGAAATTCAGGACTCACTTTTTATAATAATCTACTACTCCACGACAGATTAGACATAGAAAAAAGTACTCAGTTTACCGGTTTCGGTAAGTAGGTGCTATCTTCAGATGTGGTTAATACCATAAAAGCTTCTTGCAGGTATACAAACAAATGTAGTAGTCACTTTAAACATCAAGAAGTCGCTGAACATATCTGAATGACTGTACATCATAAAGACATATGATGGACTGACGATACGGATACAAACATTCAATGGAATGTGTTGTACGACTTTATGATGTTCAAAGTGCGTAACTAAATTTATTTATATATCTGTAGCAAGCTGTTTAGTGAGTTAAGCACATTTGAATTTGAGCGGAGAGCAATCGTCGATATTAAAATTAAAATCGACGAAATTACTGTCGGTACTTACTTATTTGATCGTAGATGGTATGTACCACAAGTTACATTTTTTCATAACATACACCTACTATGTAGTTTTGGAATTAACTTACCACATAAACTTATATACATAGTTACATGTACTGATACAGCCTATACGTTTGAAACAAACTGAAATTAAATACTGAGTTTTGTGACTTTTAGGTAGTTTCCTATGTTGTGATGGGCGCTTATATCAGCCGCACTTAAGAAGACAGTAATGGGTGTAGGTAATGGAATTTTCACCTAGTTCAACTTACGATGTAATGTTGTTTGCAATTTTCGGTATCTATTGCACGCTGATACTACTTGGTTTAGAATAGGTTTTTCGTCAATGTCATGATCGCACACTAGGCTAATAATTTTATAGTGGTTAGTGGCGTAAAATCTATGTCACAGGCACACTTTTATGGAGGAACTCTGGTGCCGTTTATTCGTTCTGACGCCGTCAAATCACGCTTTTTCTGCGTTTCCATATGAATGCTGGAATATCACGTTTTGCTTCTTTAGGATTTGTCGTCTCCTGCTTCTGTTCATCCTTTGCTGGTTGACGTATTTTCCGAACAACTGGGAGTCCAGTTTCTTGAAATATGCTTTGAGTAATATTTTCTTTAGCATTTGTGTCAGCTATTTCTTTAGCATTTCCGTAAGATATTTCAGTTCCATTTATTCCTAAATGTTATTTCATCCAGATGAACTATTTTCTTGCACTATGGATGAAACTAAGCATTTCGGGTACCTTATTAACGGTGGTCGAGTTCCGATGTGATGTTCTAGCCTCTATTAGCATTAAAATTTTTGAAATGCGTTCCTTATTCCACAGTTAAACGTTCCTCGAGTATTTTATATTTCAAAAGAATCATTAGACGTTTCATTAGGTATAGGTTACTTCCCCGTGATATTTGTTAATGGACACTAGAAAGTGTATGGCGTTCCTCTTACTGTTCTCGATCCGTCAGTGTGTACTTGGACGTAACCTTTGCTTTCAGTAAAGTTACTCGTGCATATATCTGTACTCCAGCATACCGTTGTCTTTTACCACAAACGGTAACAATGCTCGGAGTTGTTGATAGATTGAAGTTAGACGGCTGGTGAAAGGATCAGCCGACGCGGTGACTCAGGAATAGAGGCTGTTCTCAGCTGTGGCATAGTCTCACAGCTTGTGAGGCAACGCTATGGAGCCAATAACGCCAGTGTGTGTGGCGCACAGTGGCAGTGGCGCCACGAAGATCCGGAGGCGAATCAATAAGGACGGCGGACAGGCGATCGTCTGGACGACTTTGTGTGTGTGTGTGTGTGTGTGTGTGTGTGTGTGTGTGTGTGCGCGCGTGTGTGGGTGGCGGGTAGCCGCGAGTCCATTGGGGAAATTAGGCGGCCTGTGTCGAGTGCTGGTCCTAATAACGCGCGCAGCGCACCGGCAAATTGCCCTGCAATGCGAGATCAGAATTAAATCGCCAATTGCTCGCCGCCTCGATCGATGTCCGTAATTACGCTGATCAAGTCGGTGGGTCGAGCAGCGCCGGACACGGGAGGCGCGGGCCGCTACCTCGTGGGCGGCGTAGCGCCGCCCACCGCGCGTGGGCTTCAAAGTCTCCAATTACAGGACAGCCTGGCGCCCAGTGTACGGCGTCCTGTGTGTGGCGGAACTGGGTAGGGGGCTGCTGCGACACCAGCTGCCTCCATCGGTGGCCCTTTGCTCCTCCCCTACATTCCCCATCACACTCCAGTCTCACAGGGACCGGATTGAAACTGTGATTGAGACACTGGACAGCGGCTCAAACCACACTAGGTGGCCAGCAAGTTCCGTGCAGAATGGATGTTGGGATATTTCCTACAACCGAGGAGAGATCGGAGCTTTCATACATTTTATAGTGAGCAAAAGTGCAGATGAGGCCTGAGTTATCATCAAGGACAGCATAGTGAGAGCATCAAGCGTTGCCTCATCATGAACGTGAAATAAGTCGAAAAAGTGAACCATTGATAACAAATGTTTATTGAATGAGATTTTCACTCTGCAGCGGAGTGTGCGCTGATATGAAACTTCCTGGCAGATTAAAACTGTGTGCCCGACCGGGACTCGAAAACTCGGGACCTTTGCCTTTCGCGGGCAAGTGCTCTACCAACTGAGGTACCGAAGCACGACTCACGCCCGGTACTCACAGCTTTACTTCTGCCAGTATCTCGTCTCCTACCTAGAGCACTTGCCCGCGAAAGACAAAGGTCCCGAGTTCGAGTCCCGGTCGGGCACACTGTTTTAATCTGCCAGGAAGTTTCAAGTGTTCATTATTTATAAGTTTAAGCCATCTAACAATCTTCAGCTGCCATATAATTATTTAGATCACAGAAATGAAAAACTATTTAGAACAGCTTATATGTCAACATTCATGTAGTTGTGTCGAATACAACGAACACCAACTGACATTACTGCTGTCAGTACATTCTGAAATACAACATTCAGTCTATAGACAGTCCAGTCACATTAATGTCACCACCACCTATGTTTGAAATCAGCATGGATAACCACTGACAGACAGCAGATGGCAGCAATAACAGTAGAGGTTGTACACTACGGTGATGAAAGTCATGGGATACCTCTTCTGCTCGGCGTAGTTCAGCAACTTTACGTGGCATGGGTTCAGAAAGTCGTAGGAAGTCCGCTGCAGCAATACAGAGCCATGCTGCCTCTTTAGCAGTCCATAACTGTAAAAGTGTTTCCGGTACAGGACTTCGTGCACGATCGATTATGTCACATAAGTGATCGATGGGATTCATTCCGGGAGATCTCGGTGGCCAAGTCATTCACTGGAACTGTCCAGAACGTTCTTCAGACGAATCTCGAAGAATTGTGGTCCGGTGACATAGCACATAGTCATACACAAGAAATCCATTGTTGTTTAGAAACATGAAGTCCATGAAAGGCAGCATATTGCCCCATTCATGTAAACACAACTCACACCATTTAGGAGCCACCGCAAGCTTGTACGGTTCATTGTTCTTTGACCATGGCCTCGCAGGGTATCCGCAACACTCGAATCCTACCATCAGCTCTTACCAACTTGAATCTGCACTCATTTGTCAGTGCCACTATTTTCCAGTTCTGTAGGGTCCAGCCAAAAGTGTCACCGGCGCAGGAGAGGAGCTGCAAGCGATATTATGTTGTTAGCAAAGGCACTCGAGTCACTCATCAGGTGCCATGGCACCATTAACACCTCAATACCCTGCACTGTCCTAACGAATGCATTCGTCATACGCCCCACATTGATTTCTGCGGTATTTCACGCAGTGTTGCTTGTCTGTTAGCACTGATCTCTCTATGTAAATGCCATTGCTCTCGATCATTAAGTGAAGGCTGTCGGCCACTGCGTTGTCCGTGGTGAGAGGTATTTCCTGAAATCTGGTTTTCTCGCCACACCCTTGACCCTGTAATTCTAGGAATATTGAATTCCCTAACGATCTCTGAAATGGAATGCATGTAGCTCCAACTACCATTCCGCGTTCAGGGCCTGTTAATTTCCGTCGTGTGCCATTACCACGCCGGAAACGTTTTTCACGACTCGCCAGAGTACAAAGGACATCTCCACCAACGTACTCCCCTTTTAAATTTTGTGCATGTGCGTATCACTATCCGATTACTTTTATTTCCTCGGTGTACAATGACTATCGGCAGGCAAGTAAACAGTGCAATCGTTGTCGTGATGGGAAAGGTTATGATCATTGGCTTTCGGGTCAAGGGTGAAAGCATATCCGAAAGCCTAAATCTGTAAACTGTTCACGTCCCGTCATGGATAAACTGTACCGTGCTTGACAAAATCACACTATCCAAACCGGCTCCAAGGCGACTGTGATGCTCCATACGCCGTAGATAACAGGAATGAATGAGGGCTGTGGAGACGTGTACAGACGAATAGACAAGCAAGTACTGACCACTTCACTGGCCCGGAGAACCAAGGGGCTACCAACAGCCTCCTCAAAGACCGTTCACGAACGTTGCTGCATGTCGGCCTCCGCTGCAGGTGCCTGATTCTTTCACCCAACACGGCTCCTGTTCATCGGCGACGAAAACTGAAATTTTCACGCCAATACCTCAACTGGACGTCCACTGTGTGGCGACTGGTAACCTTGTGAGAAGCTCCATTGGGCCGAATTCCGCTTACGTGTGCAGCGTGAAACATCTGAAAGCACTCATTAGGAAAACATGAGAGAGCGTTATAGTTTGCTGAATGTTTTCGTGGTATTCGACGGGTACCTCGTTAATCTGGAAGTATGCATCTATCCTTGGGGACCGCGTCCATCCCTACATGCAGTTAGTTTCTCTTCGGCACTATGGTAACTACCAGCAGGGCAATGGAACGCTGTTCACGGCTCGCAGTGTACGTGCTTGATTTACGTGCTTAATTTGAAGAGCACCAGGATGAGTTTACCATACTCCCCTGGCCACGAAACCGCCCCCCCCCCCTGGGATTTAAATTCTACCGAGAATCTGTGGAACCACCTGGATTGCGCTGTTTGCTCCACTGCAATAAAGTCGGAATGGCTCCACATCGCTGCCATTATTATTCAGAACCTGTCTGTCTCTCTTCTTCCATGTTTTGCAGAGGTCTGTGCTAGCTTCTGAGAAGTGGCGGCATCAATGTAACTGAGCAGTGTTTTTATGAACTGAGCTGAAACCCTCTGTACATAACATATTATTTTACGAGACTTAGCCAGCCTTTGTTCCTGCCGTGTATTTCAAAATGATGTACATTCTTGGACATAAAACCTGGCCACTGGCTGGCCAACGCAGAGACAGGTCGAGATGCCAATAAAAACAACTACATCTCAGAAATGTTTGTCCATCCATAAACATGATGCAAAAACATTGTAGCATGCAGGAAGTGCTGTCTGTTTCTGGAACTATAACAGTGCCTTATCAGTTTGTGGTGTAGTGGTAAATTTCACACAGTATAGACAGAAAATTGCGAATTCGCGTTTACTCCTTATTTTATTTTTTATTGTGTAAATTGAAGATGGACAGGAGAGAAGGGAAAGGAAAGAAGAGGGACGGAACAATAGATATCAGCTGCATCAGGACTTTATACGGAATCGGTGGCTATGTGTGGAAATGTGTGCCCAACCAGGAAGCGAACCCAGGATCTCCTGCTTACTATGAAATTATGTTAACCACGGCGCTACCCGAACCCAGTGTTTACTGCAATATGTGGACTATCTCAGCATGCCACCTGATGAATTAATCTGCAAAAATTCTCTGGTTTCATTTCCAAAGTCTTTTTGAGCTGACTCATTTGGACAATGCGTTTGGTTTCCTGCGCAGCAACCTTTCTTAATTTGGAACTTTATGATATTCATAGCTTACAACGTCCCTCTGTGGATATTCATGGTTCAAATGGCTCTGAGCACTATGGGAGTTAACTTCTGAGGTCATCAGTTCCCGGATATTCATGTTTTGAAATAAATGCTGTGTTGCTGTCTTTTCATTTGTATACCTCTCTTTTGGGGGCAGTGTCAATTACAGTGAACTCAAAAACATTTTCTCACTCTATAATTATAAATTAGAGGTTTTGACTACTTTTAGTTGTTGCAGCATATCTACTGGAGATGCTCCAGATTTGTGAATCATATCCTGCGAATGAGCTTTCCAGTTTTCAGTATGCCTGAAGCAGAAAAACAAAACGGACTGTGACAGCAATGTTGTTTTGTTTGCAGTCAGTGTACATGAGAATTGTTGGTAACTACTCTCTAAATCTAGTTACAGAAATGGGAACCGGACTCATTGCCCAATACCAGAGGTATTTAGCCGCCACTTAACATTGTGGCAACGTGTTTCAGCCTCCAAGAAATGCAACGGCAGACAGCAATGCTGCCTCTTTGAAGCACGAACTTCCCATAAGTGAGCCCACACAAGGAACGCAACAGCTTATATTCTTCCTGCCAATAGCTCACAACAATGTAGATCATGTCTGGCAACTCTGTGGCTTTCAAGTCACTTCCTGGAGGGCACAGAACTATCCTGCTAAATTCACTCGGTATTTTTTTTTATAGTTTCCGCTGGATAATGTAAGTGACGTCGTTCCCCTTTGAAATTGCATCTTGTCTTCTACATTGCAACTTTCCTGTCATAGCTACCATTGGCAATAAGGTAAAGACAATGTTGCAGCTCTTCGCTAACTCTGGCTAGGTTTTTACCTGTTATATAATAGAGCTACAAGCAGCCATATGGAAAGTCAGAAAAAGTCTTCAGAACATTTCTACTTCAAAACTGATCCGCAGTATCCCACAGTCTCTGGGTGTAAAACGTATGACCCTGTACACTTGAGAGTGCCTGTTGTCCGCTTCAGCCAACATAAAAGCAACTTGTTTTTGTGATTACAGAGTTTCATTCGTAAAATGTAGCATTTGGGTATGATACAGGACGTCAGGATTACTGTGTGTTGTATTAGTAAATTGGGTGTTTTCTCAGCTTTTTCTGTTACTTTATTGATCGAAACCGTACACATAAGGGAGAAGTTAGTCATCAGCAGTATATTCTCTCGTAATATCTAAAAAAGTTTGTCAATGCTCGGTTAGATTGACAGTTCCTCTTCTATAGTTACTATTGTGTCTGATCTACAGATAACGTCAAAGTAGGTTTGGTTTGTAATTTCGTCCAGAAAGTAACTTTCTTAATAGTTTTACGAAAAGGAGTGGGGAAGTAAAAATCTGAGGGCACATGATATGAAGAATAACCCCCAAGCTGAAGTCATGCATTGTTTTGTTTGTGCAATAAGTAGAGTAAATTGTCATGTAGTAGCCACCATTGATGAAATTTTGTGGTTATACTTCTTACACTGCGATTGAAACGTGTCTAATTTGTTGGCAGCAAATCCCAGTTGCGATGGGCACATCTCTGGTGAGATGTTAGTAGCGCATAACATGTTTTGAGCCACCAGATCCTAAATATGATGTTCACGCTGTCCTTTGCTCTAGTCTGCGCCTTTCGTTAGCACTCAGTCGACGATTTCTTCTTTAGAAGGTAACATAAAAGCTTCACAGCTCGCCAGGAATAGCGATATTACATAGGAACACTCAGTGAGCGAACCGAGGACTTTCAAGCAAAAATTGAGTAATAGTTGACCCCTTTCATTTGCGTTGCTTTGAATTAGACCATGAAATAGTCCTACACTCGACTTCTGAAATGAAAATATCGTGCGAAGGTCAAACGGTGGCATTTCATCACATATGTCATTTATCGAGACTTGCTGAATGTGGAAAATCTTTCGTGCTAGAACAGTTTTTCTCTGAAAGAAGAAAATTCTTTTCTGCCGTTTCTTGGCCAAACTCATTCCCCCAGACTCAGTACAAAGGTCCTACAATCACTAAACCTAAACCGAACAAAATGTCACTAACATGAGACCTTTTTCCACTTAGGATTCCGTTTTACAACACTTAAACAATGTTCGTAAGTTATACTTATGCAGAATCCAATACCCAACTGCAAGATAAACACTAGAGCTTCAAATAAGGAAAAGATAATTGACAAATACATTAATTGGCCAACATCGTGTTCACCTGGTCGCACGGCGGCTGACATCAGGCATTCGGTAGCAGGTGGCCTATGGCTGGTGGCTAGTGGCTACTGTACAGCTAGGAAACTCTCAAGCGTAAACGTTTCCGATACTGACATAATCATGAGCTGTTTTGTAAATTTTTTCTGGAAGATTTTGCTGTCACTGGTGGGTCAGAAAGTTAAGCGAACTGTGTATGAGGCTCCATCAGACTGATATCTTTAGCAGACCAGAGTTAAAAGAAAATGAAGGAGTTGACCCAAACATGTGACTTGGAAGCTACATTGCTCTAAGTTTACCACTAGACTACTGCCTGATAGAGCACTGCAACAGTTCAAGAAGAAGACCACACGACCGCCATAAACCTCTACATCCTAAATGTAGCCACATTATGAAAATGGCCGGAGTTTGAATTCTGAAGGGAGGCCGGTTTTATTGGCATTTTAAGTGAAAGATTGGGACTTATTCGCTGATTCGCTGTGGTGGTAGGGTTTTATCCCAAAGAAAGTACATGAAGGCTCCACCAGCAACCAGTGACTAACGTTTTTTGATCGGTTACCTAAGAGCTTCATCGTGGGGGAAGTGTGGAATCGGGCAGTTTCACGAGTACGTGATTCATGTGAACGTCAACATCTTGTCAGAAACCAACAGATCTGGCAATCAAATCAATATGTAACACTCTTAGAAGAGAGAGAGTGAAAGAATCTTTAGAAGATAACTATAGTTCAACTAAAGGAAATGGTTTAATTATAACCGACAAATCATATGTAGAAGAAGAGGCAGTTTTGTGATGTGTCGTCACAAGCCTTCAAATACGAATGAGAATAACAAAAGTGAGGGGTGAGAATTGTCATTATCTATTATACAGTCGAAAAATTGGAGGTTACCTCGAATATACTATGGAACGGCAACACAACGACATGCAAAAACGTTTTAAATACTTAGTTGACAATGAAAGAGCAAAAAATTACAGTTCATCGACGCGAGGGATTCGTTGTTCTGTACATCAAGAGGCACTTTGTGATAAACTTGCAGACATGGAGAACGTGAAGGTATTAGTGGTACAAATAGTGAAGTTTCTAAAATCGCACGCATTAATCCCCTTCAGTTGCAAGAGTTTTCGATGGAACTGACCAAATAGTACGAAGAATTTATAGTTTACTGCAAAGTACGTAGGTTAAATCAAGGGGAATGCCTGGAATGAATTTTCGATTTACAACCCGCTACTGTTGAATTTACGAAGCAAAAAGGAGCGTATGAACGAAAATTACAACGTCTGGAATGGATTTTAGATATCACTTTATAAGTGTACTTGACTAAAAACTGCCTACACTAAGAGACTGCAAGATGAGGAACCGCTTACTTCTGATTTGAGGGTACTACTTTTAAAAAGGAAATCGAATTGTAAAAGGGACGAATTCTCACAAAGCTCTCAGTCATTAAGCGACACGCTTGGTTTGAAGAATTCGGTGTGACCTTGATAACTTTACAAGAAAAGTTTTCTAAGCGTCTCGAAGACGGTACCATTTATATCTGCTTTCGAGACCGTTTGCCGTTTAAGTTGAAAGCGTCCCCATGCATGTGCAGATGGAACTGACTGATTTGTAGTATATTTCCCATATTGAAAGACAAATCCTTTTACGCTGAAACTGTCCACGACGTCTACATTGTTTCCTCAGATAGAGTTTCTACATTTCCATAATGAGATGAGAAAGATTTCAGTCAACATATTGTGTGTGTGTGAAAGACCTTTACTCAGTTACGAAACTAAATAAGTCACAATTATGTTGCAACCTAAGTGCAAACATCTGTCTGTATGCCAACTGTTGGTAACAGATTAATAATAATATCATGTCTTCGGCGCTCCAAATATAATGAAATAATACTGAAAATTTGTTTCGCTTGTGATCTATATTGTCGAGAAATATGAACTATGAAACTAAATCACACGAAATTAAATCGTATACTATGCGATTGCATAGCCATCTAAATACGGTACGTTCACAGTTCACTCCTGTTTCCACTCCCTAGTCCAGACAGCACGACATGGCGAAGTGGGAAGTGTGAAGCCAGGCTGAACACAATGTCATGTGATCCGGGGTAAGGCCTGCGAATCGAACTCTTGGCAACCCCTGCTCTAGTGAAATTATCTTTGGCACAGCTGCAAACTCTTTGACTATTTGTACACGGAAATAAAATGTCTAACGGAAAAGATACTTTCTAACGCCGATGGAAGTTATATCTTCTTCAGAACTACTGACAGAAAGTCTTGTCAAAGAGAGCAGGCAAGTGGTTAGAGATTCAGGACACATTCTGGCCGTATGGGAGGGGAGCCGGACGTGAAGGCAAACAATTCAGCAGTGGCCAACGCCATGAGGGTACAGAAGGCTGTAAAATGATATGAATGTAAGGTCTTTCCACAGCAACTTTAACCATAAGGAAAAACGCGTCATAATGATCTCTCCAATGGCAAAATTCGCCTGACTGCATCTTTTGAAGGGGGTAGAGACAAAACAATTGAAAAATCAGCAAAAGATTAAATTTATACGAATTGGAACATAGAATTCCAGAAGTCTGAATGTCGTAGAGAAGCTAGAAATGCTGAAAAGGGAAATGCAAGGCTAGATCTAGATACGGTAGGAATAGGGGAAGTGAAATGGAAAGAACCGAACGGTTACTGGTCTGCAAAATACAGAGGACTATCGATAACAGCACAAAATGGTATAATGTGATACTTTTAGAGAATTTTTGTGAGGATGTCTGAGTCTGTACTAGTAGAGAAGCAAAAACGTGACTACAAAGTAATCCACGGATGTACAATTGCCCTAGATCTGATATGGACAGCTTCGTTTAGAAAATTTCCTCCGAAAAAATGACAATTGCAGGTACAATAAGTTTTAAATTAACTTCTCATAAGCTGTTACGGATGGAGCACACAATAGGTGCTGTCGTCTACTGATGTTTGCATTATAAATAATTTTGATTAAGCATTATTCTTTATAGACATATCTTTTTTGTGCCATCGATTTCGTGATCATGTCGCTCCATCCTGATAATCTGAGAATTTGTGTAATTTTGTCTGTTATCGCAAGTACTCGGAATCACCCAGTTTGAAAGAATTCACTTTTCTTAGTGTGGTTAACTTGCTGATATAAATCATCTTCATCATGTGGGGCGCCAGAGGCATGGATGTGTTAAAGAACATTTTGAAGTTTTCACCACTATTCAACTAATTACACCTTGCACAATTGACCAATTTCGTTCTTATAGGGTATTTTCAAGCAGAGTATGTGTCGCTGTTTTGTACAATTGTCCTGTTAAGGAACAACGATGTAACCGATCTGCTTGATCTCAGATTATTAAGAGGATAATAACAGAATACAGCGACACCTACTCAGCTTGAAAGTGGCCAGTACGGCCGAAGTTGGCTAAGCATGTAAGATATAACGCAATTAATATTAGATAAAATCAACCGAGATGGAAAACTTCAAATGTCCTTGTCGATATAAAACTACAGAAATGGAGCGGATATTTCTCATAGGGGACTGCAGAAGATGAGGAAAGTTGATTACTTCAGGCATGTCTGGTGACCCAGCGTTATGAATAAACAGAACAGTACAGACTAGAACTGTAAGAAAATGTTTAATGTTGTAACAGTGCAAATTACCGGGCAAGAGTGGTGATCACACAGCAGAGGGAAGACTACACCATATGCATTGTTAAATACGCAATACTACGGACCGAGTGCATGACTGTGTACGGTGTTAGTGTAGGGAAAGTGTCAACAGCACTCTAAGTTCGTGTTTACCTGTAAATAGCAGAGCCTGTATTTGTCACATCTCGGAACAGTTTACAGACTCCACTTCACCATGAAAGCTCTAAAGGTCTTCTAAGTTTGCTGATTGAATAACTGGTACTCATAAAACTAACATTTCATTTACTTGCTTTGTAATTGGTATTACGAATAGATGAAACTGTAAAACATTTAGCATCAACTGCACTAGCAACAGTAGTTGAAATTCTACGGTAAGCTTTCAGTAGATATGTATTAACATGTTTAAAAATTGTTCAGTGCTTTAATGAAGTGCAGATGATAGAAGATGTGATCAAAATGTATCACTTAATGAGTCTAGAAATGAATTTTAATGCACTAACAATTATTTAATACGAAGTTAAACTATATGGCAAAAACGAGAGAAAATAGTGTTAATACTTTAAATAATGATTAAAATCTTTTATTTCCAGGTCTATTAACATTTAGTGATTACGAGTTTTATAAATGGTTTTGCCATACGAACATTACGAAATATAATTTTTAACAATTGTCATTCCTTATTGAAATGGTCCAGTTGACACTTATTGCTGACTGGTTAATTTCTTTGTAATTTCTCATTGTCTGATAGCCAACATGTTACAGGTTCAAGTATGTTGGAAGATCATGATATGCGGTTATGTCAATTTACCTTTTTCTCCTAAAGCTCTCGCGTCAGTGCGCATGGAATAACAGATGATGTGATTTAAATGACTGAAAAGAATAAATACAGACATGTAAGACTTCCGTAGTTTCAATTTTAAGATAAATTATTCAAGAGGTATTAAATGATATTCTGCAGAACTTTGTGAAATATACTCGAGACAGCTATATCTGAGCTGTAACGGGCATTTTTCCCCCCCATCTGTAACTCCAGAATATACTCACATTAATTTAACATAGCGTGGAATTGCATGGTAATGTTTGCTCCTGCCCAGAACCTAGTAGCTTGGAGAGCTACCCAGTGTCGGAACCAAGCCGCCATTAGTCAGCCAGCGGTCCTGGTAACGCAGCAGCGTCAGCAGACACAAGGCTTCGGCAGTCGACGCTCCGGAGCATCAACAGGTAGGGATCGCGTAGCCGCTGCAGTGAGACGGAGCTAGAACAGGGCATTCTTTGATCCTAAGGTAGTCGATATTACATTCCCAGTTAATGTTAAAATATGACTCCCGTCCCGAACCACAACTGTACATACAGGCGGAAATGGTCCGTTTCATGTTGAACCGGAAGCTCCGCCTCAGTTATCGAGCGAGGTGGCGCACTTGTTAGCAGACTAGACGCGCTTTCGTGAGGACTATGGTTCAAAAATGGAAGACAGAGATTGGAATACGTCAAGCAAATAATTGAGGACGTAGGTTGCAAGTGCTACTGTGAGATGAAGAGGTTGGCACAGGAAAGGAATTCGTGGCGGGCCGCATCAAACCAGTCAGTAGACTGATGACCAAAAAATGGTTCAAGTCCGCGTTCGGCCATCCTGCTTTAGTTTTTCCGTGATTTTCCTAAATCGCTTTAGGCAAATGACGGAAAGGTTCTTTTGAAAGGGCACAGCCGACTTCCTTCCCCATACTTCCCTGATCCGCTGGGACCGATGACGTAGCTGTTTGGCCCCTTCCCCAAATCAAACAAACAACCAATCAACCAACTGCCTCTGTGGCCTGCAGCTCCTTCTGAGTGAGGGTGGTGGTCGGAAGGTGGTGGTGGTGGAGGGGTGGGGGGGGGGGGGGGGAGAGGAGGAAACGCTCGGAAAATGGGCTGAAGAGAACAAGAGAAGTTTTTGTACTCGCTCTTATTGGAGGTTTCTGGGATTTGCCGTTCACTTACGTAATAGAACTGAACATCTGCACCCGTCCTTACAATGTTATTTGCTATATGGCTACCAGTTTCGGTGCTTCAGTGCACTATATTCAGGTCTTAACTCACGCTGAAGGGTTGTACACACCATTCATCAGTGGTCAATGTCTATGAAATTGCTTTTTCAGACTACCTACAACAACGATGTTGTTCCTCCAAACATCAACTACCAATTCAGGTGATTTGGGGAAGAAAGCCAGCGAGGCAGGGTCTACCTACAGTTGATCCTGCGCATCCATACTCCTTCAGACCACGAAGTGACCTTGCGAGCTGAATTTTTGTATATACTAATTACTTATATTTGTAAGCTGATGTTAAGGTTATTTCTGTTCTGCTTTTATGAGAAAAGCTCACAATAAATATTTTTGTTTATAGATTAGAAGACATTACAGGCGAAATTTTATTTTCGGTATTAATAGAATATGAGCGTGTCAGATACAATTTAGAAGGAAAACGGTTCAGAGGTCTTTTTAAGTATAGTTGTTTTTTGTAGATGTAGGTAAACAGAGAGGTAGTACGTTGGCAGTGAGCAAGAATGAGTGTGTGCAAATGTGACAAACTGACTGAAAGACTGAACATCATTTATAACGAATGTTTTATAGGCCAATGAATCAGTAGATATGATGGTGGATTTGAGAACGCTCTTCGAACGGGAAAGGACAAATAAGCTGACAGGGAATTTTGCTGACAGGTAATTTTGTTTCTACGGGGCACGGTATGGACCTAACAGAGGACCAGTTTATGCAGAGCAGAGGACAGCTACACCATTTCTGGTCGCCGAACACAAAACCAAGGGGAAAGTTAGAGCAAGAGGATTCCCGGTTGTGCTTTTCGTGAGTCTGTGGGGCGAATACAATGTGTTAAAATTCATGAAGAACCTTCAGTTGTCCTTTATTTTGCACAGTTCGCTTCTCAACTACTTTTGGTCGAATGACCGTTATCAAGTACAAGCTGGCATGAATAGCTGGAAAGTTATACGGTTATAAGAGCGTTTGTGCCAGCTTACGCTTGATAATGGTCACTTGACCGAAACTAGTAGCGAAGCGAATTATGCAAAATAAAGAACATCTGGAGGTTCACCATGAATTTTAACAATTATTTGGCGGCTGAATATCCCAACCTACAAATATACACAAATACAAAGTGGCAGAAGATAACAAGGAATTATTTACGCTCAAGTTAGGCATAATGATAGCGGAACATCAGTAGGTATAAACATGGATTTTAATGTAAGATCAGTGGAGAAGGAAATTCAGCAACTGGAGGATACTTTCGGAGAAAAAATGCAATTCTTGATGTAAGACCGGGCAAGATTGAATGATTCTAAAAAAGGACTATCAGTTGATACGATCAAATTTCGTACGTTTGCAGGAGATGCTACGCCTGACCACGTAATTCGTCTCAAGGGTTCAACAAAAGAAGAGGATGGTCAGAAGCAGGAGCCACAGTCCTCAAAACAGTAATCAGCGGAAGACGTTAAGAGGATAAACACAGAATTCCAGCAGGTGCAGGCATACGCAATGGAAACCAGGATACCACTGATGTACATCATGCAGCTTGTAAGACTCGTAAAAAACGTGGTGAACAAAACCCGACAGATACGCGCCATGAGCGCCTCCCTTATGCCACACGTATGAAGATCAGTGCATGCAGTGAATCTTGACTGAGGTGTTTTCAGAGACAACTTGGAAAATCTCGACCAACAGCTAACCATCAAGAGACTTTCACGCACTCAGATCAACAGTATCAGCGTAAAGCGTGTCAAAGCGTTTGCTCAGGCGATCCGTGCCCGTCTCAGCCCTATACTGATTCCTACCACCAGGACACTTTCTCGAAGGTCTCCGCAAAATTCGAGCTGAGTTACCGCTCACACTAGAACTATTAGCAGCAGTGGGCGAGGAATTCTTGCCACTCTATTAACATATGGCCAGCGTAACCAACAAGGCAGTGGTAACCAGATTGAGGATACTGATACCGTTAATCTGTAAGGATTGCCAGTACATGTGTTTTGCGATTCATCCACACCTGTCAAGTAGCATCGGAAACTCTGCGGAAATTTTATTTACAGCTGCACTGAATACTATTGATACCATCGACGGACTGTGCACACATGGTCTAGCTGCAGCGTCTTTTGATTACTTATCAAAAGGACCTCGGTTCTGGGTTCGAATCCCCAAACTGCTTAAATTTTGATTAATAATCAGCACTGGCAGCCGAAGACTTCCAGCATTAGAAGTCACCCTCATTCTGCCAACGGCTTTGTCAAAGAGGACGGAGGAGCGGACAAAGGATCAGGGTAGTCTCTTGCCCTATGGGTGGGAAACTGCCCTTAAAGGCGGAAGAAACAGCAGTGATAAACGACATGAGGATGCAGAAGACAATAGGAACCACTGAATCGAAAATACCTAACGTGTTTCCGTAGGACATAGTGGCTTGTAATTGAAAAAGTGTCATGATGATCTGTCCATCGGCAAAAGATTCCGCAATGGTCCCCAATTCGGATCTCCAGGGGGGACTGACAAGGAGGAGGTGACCATGAAAAAAAGATTGAATAATCAACGAAAGGATAACATTCAACGAGTCGGGGCGTGGAATGTCAAAAGCTTGAATGTGGTAGGGAAACTACAAAATCTGAAAGGGGAAATGCCAAGGCTCAGTCTAGATATAGTAGGGGTCAGTGAAGTGAAATGGAAAAGAGACAAGGATTTCGGGTCAGATGAGTAGAGTGTATATCAACAGCGGCAGAAAATGGTGTAACTGGAGTAGGATTCGTTATGAATAGGAAGATACGGTAGAGAGTGTGTTGCTGTGGACAGTCCAGTGATACCGTTGTTCTTATCCGAATCGACACTAAACTTGCACCAACAACGATAGTTCAGTTATACATGCCGATATCGCAAGCTGAAAATGAAGAGATAAAGAATGTATACGAGGATATTGAAAGGGTAACACAGTAAGTAAAAGGAGATGATAATCTAATAGTTATAGGGGACTGGAATGCAGTTTTAGGAGAAGGAGTTGAAGAAAACGTTATGAGAGAATATGGCCTAAGGCCAAGGAATGAGAAAGGAGAGAGACTAATTGAGTTCTGCAATAAATTTCAACTAGTGATAGCGAACTCTCTGTTCAAGAATTACGAGAGGAGAAGGTATAATTGGAAAAGGCCGGGTGGCACGAGAAGATTTCAGTTGGATTACGTAATGGTCAGGCAGATATTCCGATATCAGATACTGGATTGTAAGACGCACCCAGAAGCAGATATAGACTCGGATCATATTGTAGTAGTGATGAAGAGTAAGCTGAATTTCAAGACTTTATTCAGGAAGAATCAATATGCAAAGAAGTGGGCTACGGAACTACTAAGGACTGACGAGATACACTTCAAGTTCACTGAGGCTGTAGATACAGCAGTAAGGAATAGATCAGCAGGCAGTACAGCTGAGGAGGAATGGGCATCTCTAAAAATAGCCATCACGGATGCTGGAAAGAAATACATAGGTACAAAGAAGGTAAATAGGAAGAAACCTATCACTAGTTGAAAGGAGGAAGTATAAAAATGTTCCAGGAAACTCAGGAATACAGAAATACGAGTCGCTGAGGAATGAAATAAGTAGAAATTGCAGGGAAGTTAAGACAAAATGACTGCATAAAAATGTGAAGAAATGACAAAATAAATGATAGTCGAAAAGACTGACTCTGCGTACAGGAAGTCAAAACAACTTTCGGTGACATTAAAAGCAAGGGAGGCAACATTAAGAGCGCAAAGGGAATTCCACTGTTAAATTCAGATGAGAGAGCAGATAGATGGAAAGAATACACTGAAGGCCTCTAGCAGGAAGAAGATTTCTCTGATGTGATAGAAGAAGAAACCGGAGTCGGTCTAGAAGAGATAGGGGATCCAGTATTAGAATCAGCATTTAAAGAGGTTTGGAGGACTTAAGACCAAATACGCAGAAGGTACAGATAATATTCCATCAGAATTTCTAAAATAATTTAGGGAAGTGGCAACAAAACGACTATTCACGTTGATTTGTAGAATGTATGAGTCTGGCGACATACCATCCGACTTTCGGAAAAATAGCATCCGCACAATTCAGAAGACTGCAGGAGCTGACAAGTGCGAGAATTATTGCACAATCAGCTTACAAGTACAATATACAGAAGAATGGAAAAGAAAAATGTGGATGTTCTAGATGACGATCAGTTTAGCTTTAGGAAAGGTAAAGGCACGAGAGCGGAAATCTGACGTCGCGGTTGATAATCGAAGCAAGACTAATGAAAAATCAAGACATGGCCGCAGGATTTGTCGACCTGGAAAAAGCGTTCGACAATGCAAAATTGTGCAAGATATTTGAAATTCTAAGAAAAGTGGGGGTAAGCTATATTGAGAGACATGTAGCGTACAACATGTTCAAGAGCCAAGAGGGGATAATAAGAGTGGACGACCAAGAACGATGCGCTCAGATTAAAAAGGGTGTAAGACAAGGATGCAGTCTTTCGCCTCTACTGTTCAATCTGTACATCGAGGAAGTAATGATGGAAATAATCCACTGGGGGCCGAACCGCAACATAACCCTGAGTTCGGTGTGTGGCCGCGGTGGGGTGTGTGGACTGCTGTCGCCTGTTGTGGGATTGTGTATCACTGAGGGCTACGGCGGGACGAAGTCTCTCCATCGTTTCTCGGTCCCCGGTATAATACACATTTCACACACAATACACAACTGTACTCAGTCGATAAAATTATTCTGGGTTTGAGGCCACATTGTCATCTATGAAATTCCGACGTTTCGGTGACTATAGCAAGACACCTACCTCAGGATGTATTATTAAGAGTACACTCTGAGGAAGGCGTCTTGCAATAGTCGCCGAAACGTCGGAATTTTATAGTTGACAATGTGGCCTCAAACTCAGAAGAACTGTATAGACTGTGACAACGGCCGCGGAAGCCTACGTTTACACAAGTGTAGTCGGTATCCAAACTGATAATGATAACTGCCATCTCCTGCCTCCGAGGACGTTTTGGTGGTGCGCAGTGTACAGAACGACAAGGACATGAATTCTTCAGTTGAAACTTCCGAGCTGAGAGGCCGTGGTCGATGTATAAAATTTCCACCTGGCGTTTCGTCTCCATCTGCGGGAGACATCTTCTGAGGTCGTCCGCTCTTCCCCGCCTGCAGCAATGAGTCACCCACCTACATGTACATCTACATTTATACTCCGCAAGCCACCCAACTGTGTGTGGCGGAGAGCACTTTACGTGCCACTGTCATTACCTCCCTTTCCAGTTCCAGTCGCGTATGGTTCGCGGGAAGAACGACTGCAGGAATGCCTCCGTGGGCGCTCGAATCTCTCTAATTTTGCATTCGTGATCTCCTCGGGAGATATAAGTAGGGGGAAACAATATATTCGATACCTCACCCAAAAACGCACCCTCTCGTAACCTGGACAGAAAGCTACACCGCGATGCAGAGCGCCTCTCTTGCTGAGTCTGCCACTTGAGTTTGCTAAACATCTCCGTAACGCTATGACTCTTACCAAATAACCCTGTGACGAAACGCGCCGCTCTTCTTTGGATCTTCTCTATCTCCTCCGTCAACCCTTCCTGGTACGGATCCCACACTGATGAGCAATACTCAATTACAGGTCGAACGAGTGTTTTGTAAGCCACCTCCTTTGTTGATGGACAACATTTTCTAAGGACTCTCCCAATGAATCTCAACCTGGCAACCGCCTTACCAACAATTAATTTTATATGATCATTCCACTTCAAATCGTTGCGTACGCGTACTCCCAGATATTTTACAGAAGTAACTGCTACCAGTGCTTGTACCACTATCATATAATCATACAATAAAGGATCCTTCTCTCTATGTATTCGCAATATATTAAATTTGTCTATGTTCAGGGTCAGTTGCCACTCCTTGCACCAAGTGCCTATCCGCTGCAGATCTTCCTGCATTTTCTAATGCTGCAACTTCTCTGTATACTCCAGCATCATCCGCGAAAAGCCGCATGGAACTTCCGACACTATCTACTAGGTCGTTTATATATATTGTGAAAAGAAATGGTCCCATAACACTCCCCTGTAGCACGCCAGAGGTTACTTTAAAGTCTGTAGACGTCTCCCCATTGAGAATAACATGCTGTGTTCTGTTTGCTAAAAACTCTTCAATCCAATCACACAGCTGGTCTGATATTCCGTGGGCTCTTACTTTGTTTATCAGGCGACAGTGCGGAACTGTATCGAACGCGTTCCGGAAGTCAGGGATAATGTCATCTACCTAGGAGCATGTATCTAATGTTGTCTGAGTCTCATGTTCAAATAAAACGAGTTGGGTCTCACACGATCACTGTTCCCGGATTCAATGTTGATTCCTACAGAGTAGATTCTGGGTTGTCAGAAATGACACGATACGCGAGCAAAAAACATGTTCTAAAATTCTACGCCGGCAGGAGTGGCCGAGCGGTTCTAGGCGCTACAGTCTGGAACCGCAGGACCGCTACGGTCGCAGGTTCGAATCCTGCCTCGGGCATGGATGTGTGTGATGTCCTTAGGTTAGTAAGGTGTAAGCAGTTCTAAGTTCTAGAGGACTGATGACCTCAGAAGTTAAGTCCCCATAGTGCGCCATTTGAACCATTTTTAAAATTCTACAACATATCGATGTCAGAGATATAGGCCTATAGTTCTGCGCATCTGCTCGACGACCTTCCAGCTACATATTGTTACATTGCGTCAATTTTTTTTATTTCCTTTATTTGTCTCTTTGTTTTATGTATAGGAACACGTAAAGAGAAATTGTGTACAAATCGCTAATGTTATTCTTTCTATGTAATTATGTGTAACTGCTGTGTGTCTATCGAAGATTTAATTTGGCAGAAAATATTTTATCCACGCAAAGTAAAAACTTGTTGAGCTAGAAGTAACAGTTAATGAGCAGTAGCCTACAGCAGGATCTGTTTTTTTTTTTTTTTTTTAAGATAGACGGATGAGTCACGCTTAATAAATAGTGGAAGTTTTAATTACTTGGCGAAAGGCAGAACAGTTTTTAATAATGGTAGAAAATGCAGGACTCTGGAAGATTTCAGGGACAGCTCAATGAGACAGAAGATGCAGTTCTTTTATGTGGAGATACGAGAATAAATGAGAACCTTCATAAAGCAATTTTTTCACTGTTGTTGCAACAGCATACGAGTATTACGAGAAATTTTATCCGAAAGTCGACATATAAGAGTGTTTCACTTGAGTGGAAGAGCCTTGAAGAAAAGAAGAACTACGAGACAGTAAATTTGTTTCAAGAAAATTTCGGAAGACGTCAAGAAAAACAAGAAGCAGAAAAATACACTACTGGCAATTAAAATGGCTACACCAAGAAGAAATTCAGATGATAAACGGGTATTCATTGGACAAACATATTATACAAGAACTGACATGTGTTACATTTTCACGCAATGTGGCTGCATAGATCCTGAGAAATCAGTACCCAGAACAACCACCTCTAGCCGTGATAACGGCCTTGATACGCCTGGGCATTGAGTCAAACAGAGCTTGGATAGCGTGTACAGGTACAGGGGCCCATGCAGCTTCAACACGATACCACAGTTCATCAAGAGTACTGACTGGCGTATTGTGACGAGCCAGTTGCTCGGCCACCATTAACCACACGTTTTCATTTGGTGAGAGATCTGGCGAATGTGCTGGCCAGGGCACGAGTCGAACATGTTCTGTATCCAGAAAGGCCCGTACAGGACCTGCAACATGCGGCCGTGCACTATCCTGCTGACATTTAGGGTTTCGCAGGGATCGAATGAAGGGTAGAGCCACGGGTCGTAACACAACTGAAATGTAACGTCCACTGTTCAAAGTGCCGTCAATGCGAACAAGAGGTGACAGAGACGTGTAAGCAATGGCACCCCATACCATCACGCCGGGTGATACACCAGTATGGCGATGACGAATAAACGCTTCAAATGTGCGCTCACCGCGATGTCGCCAAACACGGATGCGACCAATCACTATGCTGTAATCAGAACCTGAATTCATCCGAAGAGATGACGTTTTGCCTTTCGTGCACCCAGGTTCGTCGTTGAGTACACCATCGCATGCGTCCTGTCTGTGACGCAGCGTCAAGGGTAACCGCAGCCATAGTCTCCGAGCTGATAGTCCATGCTGCTGCAAACGTCGTCGAACTGTTCGTGCAAATGGTTGTTGTCTTGCAAGGGTCCTCATCTGTTGACTCAGGGATCGAGACGCGGGTGCACGATCCGTTACAGCCATGCAGGTAAGATACCTGTCATCTCGACTGCTAGTGATACGAGGCAGTTGGGACCCAGCACGATGTTCCATATTACCCACCGACTCAAAAATGGTTCTGAGCACTGTGGGGCGTAACATCTGAGGTCATCAGTCGCCTAGAACTTAGAACTACTTAAATCAAACTAACCTAAGGACATCACACACATCCATGCCCGAGGCAGAATTCGAACCTGCGACCTTAGCGGTCGCGCGGTTCCAGACTGTAGCGCCTAAAACCTCTCGGCCACACCGGCCGGCGAACCCACCGACTCCATATTCTACTAACAGTCTTTGGATCTCCACCAACGCGAGCAGCAATGTCGCGATACGATAAACCGCAATCGCGATAGGCTACAATCCGACCTTTATCAAAGTCGGAAATTTGATGGTAATCATTTCTCCTCCTTACACGAGGCATCACAACAATGTTTCACCAGGCAAAGCTGGTCAACTGCTGTTTGTGTATGAGAAATCGGTTGGAAACTTTTCTCATGTGAGCACGTTGTAGGTGTAGCTACAGGCGCCAACCTTGTGCGAATGCTCTGAAAAGCTACTCATTAGCATATCATAGCATCTTCTTGCTGTCGGTTAAATTTCTCGTTTTTTAGCACGTCATCTTAGTGGTGTAGCAATTTTAATGGCCAGTAGTGTACATGAATCAACATGTAACCAGAAGCAGTCATAAGAAGAGATGCAAAAACATTGTTATTTATTCGAGCAGTAACCCGAGTTACGTTTCGTTTTAACTTGGCGGAAAAGACACTGTGAAGCTGCTGATTCTACGGAAAGTTTTATGAGTGGAGACACTGTGCGTCGAAGTCGAGCACTGTTTCGAAAGTTTGCTTGATGTTTGGCAATTGGAAATTTGTGGTACGGACAATGGGACCAAACTGCTAAGGTCATCGGTCCCTAGGCTTAGCCACTACGTAATCTAACTTAAACAAACTTACGCGAAGGACAACACAGACACCCATGCCCGAGGAGGACTTGAACCTCCGACGGGTGGCGTGATCTTTGTAAGAGTCAAAGCTATAAACAATTTCAGTTAAAACAGATCAGCAGACTATTTAAACATATAGCCACACAGTCGTCACTGTTGAAATTTATAGGTCTGTATCTGTAAAATATACTAACCCGACATATTCCAGTCATACATTCAATTCTGAATTAGCTTAAAAAATATACAGTGTGCTCAGCCATTGGACGAGAAGCCTGTGCAGCCGTGGGCGTTTCATTTGTGTTTTGTTATGCAATTTTCCGAGTTGTGAGATAGCATCAGCCATCTTCTGATGGGCCAGGGATCTTCGTAGCAGCAGCGGCGTTACAGCATCAGAGAGCGTCCATTAGTGCTGATTGGACACGAGATGAGACATTAGAATGTTCCAGTGATTAATAAAATTCGTCCGTAATTGTTTTGCGATGTATGAAATTAAAATTGTAATAAACTATTCAGTAAACGTGGACAAAGCCCCAAGAAAAGTATTAGGATTGCTTAAGGTAAATAATTGACAGAAAATTTCACTGAATATCAATCTCATAAGCAGCACAGAACTCTTTCTCGCAAAATTTTCAGTCGTACGATATAGCCGGAACTGTGTAAGGATTACTGTTTGTATTTAAGTTAACGAAGCAGTCGCTATAGAAATAATTTTACCTAAACACGTTTCAGAGTTTAAACGTAGACTTCCGCGGCCATTGCCACAGTCAACAAAAATTTTCTAAGTTTGTGACTGCAATGTCAATATGCAAAATTACCGACGTTTAGGTCACTGCTGCAAGTGACCTTCTTAAGGGTCACTTGCAACAATGACAGAAACGTCTGTAGTTTTGCGTATTGACAATGCGGTCAAAAAACCACAAAAATTTTATTGACGTTTGACAGTGATTAAAGAAAAGGACCGACTGTAATTTTACTTATCAAAACTAGATCAAAGACAGATATAATGTGACAGCGAAAATACAACGTTTAACGTGGCCACCTTTTCTGATATTATTCTTATGTGCTGTCGTCAGTTACTGCATTATGCGTCATCCTTCATTGTGAAACCTAAATCTGATTAAGTTTGGCGCATTCGTGTGCAACCGACATTTCAACAGTCAGTATTCTGTCATTATTTTCGCTCTGAAAATTTTACGCAGTACTGAACAGACAATATATGTCGGTAGCACACGTCTATTCATTTGCTCTTTGCGTAACAGTACACTGAATATATCTGACACATTTGACCTTACAGCCTTTCCAGCAGCAATCAGTTAACTTTAAAGTAATTATCACCACAATAGACTTTTGATATGTATATTATCGGGCTCAGCTATATTCGTCAGAAACGATACGAAATGTGGTTTATATCAGGATTTTCAGACATAATTAAAAATTTGCGAATCATTGTTAACTAATACAGCAGCAGTAGTAGCCGCTATGGTTGATACAGGAACAGGTAAATTCAGGACTGTTTCAGAAGTCTCAGTGTTAAGATTTCAGTGAGTGAGAACATTATCGCCTAGCCTTAAATAATATATATCGAATGAAACGAAATCGTAAAGTTATTTAATTGTATTATTACGGGAAGTCACTACATGGTTACACCGAAATATTGTAGATGAACCGTGATATGAGAAGATAATCTATATGAACTAACGAACAGATGCCTTGTGTAAGGAATGAATATTGTCATTTATTGCCGCAAGAGGAAAACGTGTGGTAGTGAGGTGCAATGCACCACTCCACAGCAATGTAATGAACATTTGCATCCAGCGTGATGGTCTGAGAGTTGAACGCCGCTATCTGCCGTTTTCAACGTTACATTTCGAGCCCAGTCACAGGAACACATACTGTGCTGTATTTCAAGGTTGCAGCTCCTTAGCAGCTCTTCTTGAGTTGTTCCAGAAGCATTCTAAAGACTGCATAGGACCAGTACCTACCATGAACACTTATGATATGAGAAAGTGGTTCAAATGGCTCTAAGCACTATGGGGATTAACAACTGAGGTCATCAGTCCCCTAGAACTTAGAACTACTTAAACCTAAGGACATCACAAAGATCTATGCCCGAGGCAGGATTCGAACCTGCGACCGTAGCAGAAGCGCGGTTCCAGACTGAATGGTCTAGAGCCGCTCGGCCACAGGGGCCGGCTGAGAAAGTGGAAAATTATTAAGAGAAGACGATAGGAATACGGATGCACATGATAATTTTCAACATATGATAGAAATTAGAGCGGATGGTAGCCACTCAACGGAGGAACCATAACGATGAGTAGACGAGACGTACAAAATTCCCAATTGGAGGTTTGGTTCTGTATCGAAATAAAAAGAAGTCCAGCGAAAAAGATAGGGAGATCGCTAAATTTTTCAGTATCTTTGACGATCCTTTTACACTACAGGAAAACCAATGGAAAATGCATACAAACTAGCCAAAGCTAACTGAGATGAAAAACACGGATTGGGAAATGTCACTGAGACAAGAACGTGCTGGGTTTGAGATTACACTTTTGAGCGACCTTACCTTCAATGATTTAAAACTACTCATGGATGAAAATAATTTCTGAGAACCATATTAATATAGGATACTATTAGTTTTTTTTGTGTTTCACGTTCTAGTATCGAATCGAAATAGTGCCGTAACTCTGCGTTCTGTTTCTTTTCCACCGATATGCCATGATTTTTAGATTAGGATCTCTCTTTAAACACAGAATTATCCATTCAGTAGCCTCATATAACATAATTAGCTCTTAATCTTCAGCCTGTGACGTCGGTATGTTCACTTGAACTACTCTTGTTGGTATTTGTTTGCTTTCGATTCTGATGAGAGCAACCCTATCACTAAACTGTTCACGTTAACACGCCCTCTGCCTTACATTTCCGTTCATGACGAATCCTACTCCGGTTATAGCATTTTCTGGTGCTGTTGATACAGCTTTATATGCCTTTAAACAAATATCCTTATAACTCTTTTCCATTTCAATTCACTGATTCCATTTCCTCCAAACCGAGCCTATATCTAAAATTAACAGTGGCACTGCCGTTTTCAAGCATTCCAGGTGCACCAAGTAGTCTGTTTGCAAATTTTTTTCTCAATGTTACCTCTCGCTTGTCAACCCTCTCTCAGAGATCTAAATGGGTAGTAGTCCGGAAATTTTAGCCAATAGAGATGTCGTTTGACACATTTCCAATTATAGTTCACATCTCTTGAAGATACAAAATAATGCCGTTGATCATTACTGGCCCTTCCACTTATAATGGATCATTTTCCGACGCCAAGGGCAATAGCGTTCCCCAATCACTAGTAGTACAGGAGGTTCGTTCTGGATCGCAGAATACTCCAACAGTACTTAAGAGAGGATCGCTGAGAAGATGAGAACTTCTGGTGATAAGATAATGCTGAAACTGATAAGCAATAGGTAAGTAGTGAAATTTTAAACCAGTTAAGGATCTTATCTCAAGGTCACTGACAAGGACTTCCAGGGTATCAAGTTACACCGGAGACAAGTCGGCGAGGTCACCTCCACTCCTTCCGTCTGGGGATCTCTCGTTTAACTTACGCACCTGAAGTAATTGTATGTGGTACACCGAAGCTCAGTATGCAACCTGACACCCCATCCATGGGAAACTAGCGGCAAAACGGGCACCCTGTCGCCTCTCTCTGTCTGTCTCAGCCAATGGGAGCACATTAAAATGTCAGGAAAGGCTCCTCCTTCTTTAAAAGGCATCATAGTGAGCGAACCATTTTTTTATAAACTAATTATTAAGATACTTCTATACAGCTCAATAGTGAAAGGATCAGGCAATAATAACAATGATATAAAAATTCACATATGAATTTGAGCCGTGCTCACTCCGAACTATGCGTTTCCTCCAACTTGGCTGTCTATCTGCATTTGTTTCCCGCCATTATTGCAGTTATACCGTGGTTCTTCCTCCTTCTAGGGGCTCAGTCCGGAGCCGCGCGACTGCTACGGTCGCAGGTTCGAATCCTGCCTCGGGCATGGATGTGTGTGATGTCCTTAGGTTAGTTAGGTTTAAGTAGTTCTAAGTTCTAGGGGACTGATGACCATAGATGTTAAGTCCCATAGTGCTCAGAGCCATTTGAACCTTCTTCCTCCTTCTATGTGTGGCATCAGCGATGAGTATCGATATTTCCACTGTGTACCATCTTTGGTCTTGTGCATATAGTTTCCAGCTAGGGTGTGTGCGGTAGTCGATCGGTTGGTGCAGCCCAGGGAGGGTATCTCCGTGCAGCGCGGTCGGCCGGGTCCCCTGGCGGTCCCTGCGCAGTGTCGGAGCGTGTGTGGAGCTGTCCGATCGCTACGAGCTTCATGGCTCACCGACCGAGGACGTCAAAGTTGAGTGGTGTCTTAAGTACCCTTGAAAGAATTGGATTTTGAAACTCGTAGTAGTAAAGGTTCGTTTTGGCTTAAATGTGTTATTAAATTACAATTTTGAAGTGAAACTGACAGCCACTTTATTCCTTCCTTTCCACAGTTCTAATCACCTGTTCTGCCCAGCGGGTTTAGCGGGCGTTTCAAAATTTTTATAAACTTTTATTGGAATATTTTTTAAAATATTATTGTCTCTGTTGATTAACGATATCTTGCAACACATTTTTATAGATTTACTTACAAGCGTAATGTAAAACAAATATTTTGTTGGTGATGAAAGAACTTAAATGTTACTTTTCTCTTTTTATTAGTATTACACGCAATATTTACATTTTAGTCATTTTCGTTCTGATCATTCTATTTACGGTATTTTCATTGTAAGGTGTCAGACAAATCCAACACCTTCCATAAAAACCCTGGCATGATAAGCAAATCCGGCAATATATCACATAGCTCTGAATATATCCTGACAATAAATTAACCAAAGTAATACGATCAGCGAGTGAGCAAACGGAATACCACAGACTAACACAAGAACGCCTAAATGCATGTCATACCTTCCCACTGTGAAACAGACGCAGTTCCGAGGGAAGAAACGAGAACAGAAGCCGAGAGCAGAACCATGTTAAGCTAGAAGGCCCTACGATAAGGGACGGACACCCACGTCGCCAGCCAACCACCAGGACCACCCCCCAGCCCATGTTAAAAGATAGAGCCCTCCAGAAGAACAGTATAGATCTTACGATAACACTAAAAGGGCCACACCAGCTGCGAGTTTTAGCGTGAGACTTTCTCGCGTCTCTGTTACGTTGCAAACGTTAAAAATATTGCCCCACCACGAAAAGAATAGCGTTTCCCATTGGATAGACAGAATTTTTGTAGGTGGAGCTTAATGTTAACATTGAGACCCTGATTGGTCAGATGAAAACACAGCCAGATAGTTTTTTTTTTTTTTTTTTTTAAATCAACTTCGGTAAATTGTAGTAAGGAGAAGTTAGGAGGGAGTTGTTTCCGAGACGGTGAGGTGCCTGGAGCTGTGCCGCCCGCCGCGCCCTGACGAACACCAACAAGGTAATGAACGTAAGCGATGCCGCATTTTTAGCACATACGGCTTCACTGAGAACTGCAGAAGTCTCCTCTGTTACATCCCCTTTTTACGTAATACTAGTGTCGATCGTCAAATGAAGCTCATGGTATTCACATTTGCTACGTAAGCTAAAATCTGAAACGTGGTGATTTTTCTGTTATATAATTATTGAGAAGCCACATCAGGCACTGTAATTTACGACAAGTTAGATAAGTAATTAAAGAAAATTGAGGGTCACTGTAGACCATTTTGATAGTTTCCTCTTTCGTGAACCGGCCGCGGTGGCCGAGCGGTTCTAGGCGCTTCAGTTCGGAACCGCGGAACTGCTACGGTCGCTGGTTCGAATCCTGCCTCGTGCATGGATGTGTGTGATGTCCTTAGGTTAGTTAGGTTTAATTAGTTCTAAGTTCTAGGGGACTGATGACCTCAGATGTTAAGTCCCATAGTGCTCAGAGCCATATGGAACTATGACGAAGTACGACAACGATCATTTACTCACAGTCAGAAAATTTCAACACTTTCGAGAAGGAAACTCATTAGATCCACGAAGTTTTATTGATCAGTTCCGAGTAGGATTACCAGAACACTGGACGCTAGCACACAAATTAGACTTTATATGTGCACACATGTCAGGAACAGTCGCAGAAAGCATGCAGAATGTAGCAGCGACATGCCGATCGTACGAAGATTTCAGAGAGAAGTTTCTCTCACGATATTGGTCCAGCGAAGCACAGAACAGAGTGAAGTACGAATTATTACAGAACCAATGTTATGAAAGTTCAGGAGAAAAGAGTCCCGTGAAATTTTTCGAATTAATGGCAAAGAAAAATCAATGCTTAGATGTACCATACAGTGACGGACAGTTGATTAAATTATGCGCGATGAAGTTACCATTGAAATACCAGCAATCATTAGTAGGTTGCGGAGGCGATGACGTCGAAGCATTTAAACGTATTCTAAGGGAACTAGAGTTCATATTTTCTGATGATGACGCAACAAAAGACGAAGCGCACGTGAAAACAAAAGCAAAAAGCAGTGGAATCCACAAGACACAGTACGAAGAAACAATAATTACGAACTACGTGATAACTTCGCACCAAGAAACGACAATAGATTTCAGCAAAGAACCGGTTATGGATTTAGAAGAGAATATGGCAATAACTATAATTCACCCAGGAACGGCAACAACTATTACTGAGGGAATAACGACAACCGGAACGGGTATTGGAGAACAAATAGACCGACAAATTATCAACAAAGAAACCAATATCAACAAGCGGAGCAAGAACAGAGAATACAGATAGAAGAGGCGGAGGTAAGACCACCAAACCCTGAAAAACGTTCGAATTGACAGCTAAGCGCCCATGCCAAAGGGAATGACGCACCGACCCAGGACAATTGCAGCACCTTGAACAGAGAAGTAAATACCTTATCACGAAAAGAGAAGAAGGAAGAAACAAATCCGCAGGGACCAGATGAAAACGTAGACAGGAAAATAACAATATCATGTTGGGATGAAATTAATTGGGAGAATACTGACGAGGAAGATGAATTACCAGAGGCATGCACAACGAATGTAGGAGGAAAGGACGAAGTAATGAGTATTGCAGAGCTATTTGAGATGGAAACCAGGGAAAGCGGGTTCAATGAGGATAATGCGCAGTCGACAGAAGTTGAAAATAAGTTATTAGTGGGCACACAACCCAACGTATATAATGAAGGAAGTTATGAAGCGATAATTAGAGCATTTAGATGCGATTATGTGCCAGTAGAAACGAAGAAGGAGAAGATAGACGAGGAAGAGGACAAAGTAGAAGACGTTGAAGAAAGCGAATATGAATTAAGAAATAGAGAAGAGGAAATAAAAGAGAGAGAAGTAGCATGCGAAGCTTATCCTACAGAAAGTTCGAATTCACAAGAGAAATTCCTGAAAAGACTCATGTATGATTCAGTGGAGGATTCGTTGATGCATGAAGAATAAGAACAGAACCAACCCTTTCAAATTCAACCAATTATGAAGGTCATGGTAAAGCATATCCCAGTCAATATTGTAATTGATAGCGGAAGTGAACTGACTGCGATCTCAGAAAATTTATTCATACAGTGTAATGCCAATGTGGAATTGCCAGTTCTGAAAACACGTAAGATTAAAGTAAGAGGTCCTATTAGAAACATTGCTGCAGAAGGTACGAGACAAACATGGTTAACTCTTTCGTGTCAAGGTCAAAAGATCGAAGCCAACTTCATGATTATACCTAAACTAACTGTAGATTTGATTATAGGTGCAGATTTTTTAAATGAGAGATGAGCGATAATAGATATGGGGAAAGGTAGCGTAACATTCGGGAATGTCACACTTCTCTTTGAGCAAAAGCTAAAATTAGAGGAAATACTAGTTATAAACGAACAATTAAGAATGACGCGAGATAAAGAGGATAAAGAATTAGAATGGCATGCACAAAAGGGGGAATCGCCTCAACTCATGTTAGAAGTCCATAAAGAGATCGACGAAAAATTGCAAGAAGTTCAAGGTATTTCGGAACACAGTAAAAGAGAATTAGAGGGTATTTTACGAGATAAAGAAGAGGTATTTTTACCTAAGACTGGCAGTATTAAACACTTTCAGTACTAGTTTGAAGTAAAACAGTACAAACCATTTCGAGTGCCACCCTATACAATCCCATTAAGCTACAGGAATAAAGTATTCCAGGAGATATCTAAAATGTTAGATGATGATATTATTGAACCAGCTACCTCCACATATAACAGCCCGCTCCATATTGTACAAAAACGACATGGGAGCATCAGGTTAGTGCTTGATTCCAACCAGATCAACACAATCATAATCACTGGTACAGATCGCCCTGAAAAATTAGAGGAATTGGCACAAAACTTCCACGGTGCTAAGACATTTTCATCAATTGATTTACGGAGTAGTTTCTGGCAAACAGAATTGGCCCCAGAATGTAGAAAATTTACAGCATTTATCGTATTCGGTAGAAGTTACCTGTTTAAACGATTGCCATTTGGTTTAAACATACCATCAGCAGCGTTTATTAGGGGATTTAATACTATACTCAGTCCTGAAATTTTACAAAATATTAGTTGTTAAGTTGATGATGTGATTATAGCAGAACCCTCTTGGGAACATCACAACGACACATTAAATCAGTTTTTACAGATCATGAAAGAGCATGGGGTCACAGTAAATATAACAAAATCCAAATTTGGAAGGCGAGAGGTCAAATTTCTAGGACACATAATTTCAGAGAAAGTGGTAATGCCCGACCCAGAAAAAGTAACGGCAATCAAAGAATTCTGTACTCCATATAATAAGAAAACTCTCAGAGGATTTCTAGGTCTCACCGGATTCTATAAAAAATTTATTTGGATCGACTCTCTCGCAACACCACGCCTATGTGCATTGACTGGAAAAAACACGCCATGGGTATGGGATCAACAAGCCAATGAGGAATTTTTAAAAGTCAAAAACGCACTAACAACAGCACCGATTTTAGCACATCCTGATCTAACACAAAATTTTCGTATGGCCACTGATAGCGCGAAAACAGGTCTAGGAGTTGTTTTATTCCAAGAATACGAACAGGCAGTGCTAAGATCATATAGAACAATTGCATTTGCCAGTCGTGTACTCACAAAAATCGAGGAAAACTATTCATTCACGGAGCTGGAAGCATTGGCCATTGTATGGGGCTTCCAACGTTTTCGATACTTCCTATTCGGAAGAAAAACAAAAGTATACACTCAACACAAAGCATTAGAATTTCTGTTGTCCGCCAAACTAACTCATGGGAGGTTAGCCAGATGGATGTTACTACCACAAGAAATAAGTACATAAGGTATACACATTTAAGTAATGGCCACTTTTGACCAAAGAAATGCTTTTTAAAAATAAAACAAACAAGCCGTTTTCCTAATATGGAAAGACGAATTAGAACAGTATTAGTCAAATGCAAAAAATGTATGAGAGCTAAACACGTCACTTTCCAAACCAAACCACCTATGTTTCCAATAATCCCTAAAAAATTAAAACAAATAGCTGCAACAGATTTGATGGGTCCCCTCCCACGCACAAAAAATGGATATATTTTCATATTTGTCGTTTTGGAACTTACTTCTAAATATGTTACCTTGACACCATCAAAATGGGCAACAGGTCTTACTGTAAGTAAAGCATTTAGAAAAGATTTTCTCAGACAAGTAGGTCGAGTGGAACGAATAATTTCGGATAATGGCCCACAATACAAATCAGTGGAATGGCAGAACACGTTAAAACAACACAAAATGAAACCCATCTACATATCTAAGTACAAACCTATTGTAAATCCAGCAGAACGATCTATGAAGCACATAGGCACTTTATGCCGACTATATGCAGGCAAAAGACACAATACTTGGGATATATACCTTAAAGATTTTCAAGAAGTAAAAAATGAAATGCCACATAGCACAACACTACTACCTCCAGTTACTGCACTTAAAAATATTGAACCCCCAAACATAACCAGAGAAAATGTTAGATTTCCAATTGTACCACGTAGACAGCACAAACAAGTCATACCAACTGCACTCTCCAACATCAGAAAGGCAGCCATTAAAAGAAAAGAAAGAGGGGATAGAACAGCAATTGAAAGAACAATCTCAGTAGGCCAGAAAGTATTTGTAAAAACACACCATATCTCCAGCAAACAGAAACACAAAATACATAAGTCTTAAGCTACATACAAAGGACCTGTCATAATTAGCAGAATTGCTCATGATAATGCTGTGGAACTAATGAACCCAAAAACAGGCAAAACCTTAGGACTTCACCATGTGAGCCATATCAAAAAGTTTGAAGATTAATATTATTACTGGCAAATAATTAGCACAATATTTCAAGTTTATATTGCAGATAAGATCGTCAGGAGAGAGAAGAATGAAGAGAGAGGAAGGTGGAAAAAAGAAAGTAGTTTCGATAAAAACAAAAACAAAAATAACACCAATAGTAGCATAGATTAATGTGAAGGGATAAAGTGTAGATAGTCTAACAGCATGAAATACTAAAATGCTATACACTATGACACTACATAAAAATAAAAAACGAATTTGAGGATTCTTGTAGAACTTAAGACTCAAAATATCTTAGTATTGTAACATGGAAAGGGTGCCAAAATTTGTAAAGCTTTTTAAAAAGGCATAGATGAATATAAGTAAAACTTTTTGTAAGAACCATTATAAAAACTCCAACAAATACCAGATGCAACGACCCACAAGTTGCAATGTGAGAAGAATCAAGAAAGAAAGGGACATAATTAGCAAGACACGATTCCTACAAGGCAGAAGCGTGGAGAGAAGGGAAAGGACAGTGACCGGTGCAGGGACAGACAAAAAAAAATGTGTAAAAGTCACAATACTGCTATTAAACAGCACACTGATGCACGAAACGGAAGAAAACTTCCACAAAGTAAAAATGACACGTCCAAAGAATTTATCAAACTGTTACTAAAAGGAGAACTTCAAAGCGACTAGTTATCAATAAATATTTCCATATCCTGCCCAAAGAAGAACCAAGAATCAAGTAAGAAGCAGAGAAAAAGCAGGAAGAATAGAAGTTGAAGATTCGCAAGATTGAGACCAAGGAAGAAGATGGGTGAAGAATAGACGACTACCTTCCCAAATCCCTATCCTATTGTAAACTAGTCATCTGCGAAGTATTACAACGAAAAACGACCGCTTTCAGCGACACATAACGATGACTTTCACGCATACAAAGCCAGTAAATGACGAGATTCAGCACTCACAGATCCATTCCATTATGGAACCTCCACAACAGCAACATACACTTGAAAAGCCACATCCATCTCGCTCAAGTCCATCACCTTCATGCAAAAACATTCGCCAGCCTCATGCTTAAACATTCATATGATTGTGTGAATGTGTGAAATCAAATTATGTGATGTAGGAATTGTGCAAAAGAAATGTGTGAAAAACGAAATAACTTAAGCACACCAGACAGCTAATAAACTACAAAATAACAGTCATTGACTATGGAGTTAAGTAAAAAATAGCCTATCGATAAAAATAAGTCATTAGTTCTGAAAAGGACAGTATTTAAAGAACAAAAGTAAGGCATAATAAACAGTAAAACTATATGCCACTTATTTTCTCCTCGTAAAAATAAAAGAATAACTATATTTAAATTATTTTCTCCTTATAAAAACAAAGAATAAAAAATTATCTTGTAGAATGTTTCCATTTTTTTAAATTTGTACCATTTGTTAGGATAATATATCAATACTTGTGTATGTATATTTCTTTGTCAAAGTAATTCTTGGAAATAATTCTTATTTGTTAGTGTAACAATGTTGAAATGAATGTCTAGAAACAAAAACAATTTAATTGTACATGATATTTAGAAAATGTGTTAGGAATAAAGTTTACTTAATTACTACATTGATAAAAAAAATATTTATAAGAAAATCAATGCAAAAGACTCCTCAATTTCGATAGCAAACTTCTTAAAAAACGAACTTCATACTTAAATAAAGACAGAAAATAATTAAAAAATAATAATTATAGTAGCATAAAAATATTCTTCTCTTGTCAATATAAACATATTTTTGAGAATAATGTGGAAGAATATTAAAACATAAATTAGTAATACAAACTAGCATAGAACCAGGATAACATGGCTGAACAGTAGGCAACAAAATTTAGATAAAGGAATAATTTTTGACTGACTTAGACAACGATTCAATCATTGCCTAACTTCAGTGCAAACATTAAGTTCGAAGGGTGGTGGTATGTAAGGTGTCAGACAAATCCAACACCTTCCATGAAAACCCTGACATGATAAGCAAATCCGGCAGTATGTCACATAGCTCCGAATAACTCCTGACATTAAGTTATCCAAAGTAATACGATCAATGAGTGAGCAAATGGAATACCACAGACTAACACAAGAACGCCTAAATGCATGTCATACCTTCCCACCGTGAGACAGACGCAGTTCTGAGGGAAGAAACGAGAACAGAAGCTGAGAGCAGAACCGTGTTAAGCTAGAAGGGCCTACGATAAGGGACGGACACCCACGTCGCCAGCCAACCACCAGGGCCACCCCCCAGCACATGTTAACATGTTAAGAGATAGAGCCCTCCAGAAGAACAGTATAGATCTTACGATAACACGAAAAAGGCCACACCACCTGCAAGTATTAGCGTGAGACTTTTTCGCGTCTCTGTTACGTCGCAAACTTTAAAAACATTGCCCCACCACGAAAAGTATAACGTTTCTCATTGGATGCACAGAATTTTTGTAGGCGGAGCTTAAGGTTAACATTGAGACCCTGATTGGTTAGATGAAATCACAGCCAGATAGTTTTTTTTTAAAAACCAACTTCGGTAAATTGTAGTAAGGAGAAGTTAAAAAAGAGTTGTTTCCGAGATGGTGAGAGGCATGGAGCTGCGCCAGCCGCGCCCCCTGACGAACACCGACAAGGTAATGAACGCACTCGATGCCGCATTTTTGAGCACATAAGGCTTCACTCAGAACTGCAGAAGCCTCCTCTGTTACATCCCCTTTTTACGCAATACTAGTGTCGATCGTCAATTGAAGATCATGGTATTCATATTTGCTACGTAAGTTAAAATCTGAAACACGATGATTTTTCTGTTATATAATTACTGAGAAGCCACATCAGCCACTGTAATTTACGACAAGTTAGATAAGTAATTAAAGATAATTGAGGGTCACTGTAGACCATTTTGATAGTTTTCTCTTTTGTGAAACTTAATTAAAACCTAGATTATAGATGTGATATGGCATAGGTCATCCTTCGATCCATTGTAGAACTTGGAAACCCACTCAGGGAATATTCGTTCACATTTTTGTTGAACGCAGTTGGTTTTTATTATCCTGCATTAAAATATTTCCTTTTATCAATAGTGCAATTTATAAACAATGTTTTGTGAGTAGAATAAAATTTCCGATGGTAAAGTTAACTGCTTTTTCGACTTTATTTTTCCAGCTAACTAAAAATAGGAAAGCCTTGAACCCCTTCCACTAAATTTAGTTGGTATTAAGATTCTTTTACAGGGAGTGCAGTGGAGCAGACGCTGAAATCATTAAGTATTTGGTTATATCATCGCTAGTCTCACTGAACTCTTCTGAACTCTACATGTCATGTGTGGTCTGGCGTCTCCTTACCAGCAACAGGTCCCAGGTTCAAACTAGTCAATTCCCTAAAAAACACGCTCAGAGCGTCGTTGCGCGAAAGTGGTAGGGAGACACGATTTAGAACAAACAGACACCACGCAGAGTGTTAGAACATTTATCTATAGACAGTACATGAGTAATGGGGCTGGCAGCTGCAAGTGAAAAAAAAGTACCACAGACACACGCACAGATACAGACACACACACACACACACTCACACACACACACACACACACACACACACACACACACACACACACACATATATATATATATATATATATATATGTATATATATATACATATATATATATATATATATATATATATATACATATATGTATATATTGCATGTGCACCTGGTGTGTTGCCATTCGCATATAATCACAGACACACTACTATGACAAGCAGTACATCCAGCTATTCCCCACACACAACCACTATTTACAAATAAATTAAAACACAGCTACACACTCAGTTACTTGTTCCATGTGAATAGTGAGACTACGGTAAGGTCCCAGTCCCATCGCAACAGACTAATTATTAGTAGACATGATGTGATAGCTTTATTTTTAGGTACAGTGCTATGTCAACCTCATGGCTTCGCAATCCAAAGAGTACCTGGAGCACCATATGAAGACTGGCGCCAGCGGCCTCGAGTAGACACCCCTTGTAATCCTCAATTATGAGAACCTTTGAGGATGCTCACACTTAGCCCACCCGCATCAATATGGTGTGCGAACATTTTCGACCCTAGCCCTACACACTCCACAAGCTCCGAACCATTCTTTCATCAGGCCGGTCTTTTGTCCACAACAGTCGAATACTTTTGGATTGCACCTAGTTACTTCATATGGGTCACAGCCTTTCGCCTAGTGGATTAAATTGTCTGTATTCGTATAAAGTAATATGGCATGACTGAAGTTTGGTTCCGCAATCTCATAGTGTAGGCATATTACTGGACTATGAAGAGGTCCAGAACAGACATACCAGTAAGTACAGGTCTCGAAAAATGCACTAAAAGCCTAGCCACATCCACAGCAACTGTTCTTTGAATGAAGATTGTAGCCTTCTTTAAATTTGACTTAACCACGTAATCTGGCACCAAAGCGACTCACCATCGATAAATTAAATGAATTTCACAGTATTTTCCAACGTTTGTTTCAGAAAATTTTCAATTCATTATTTATAAAAATCCTTTTCGAAGTCCCACATGGCGATATCCATCTTTTCGGTGTACTCCTTCAAACAGCATCGCTGATAGAAGGAAATTCCGTGGGTGACTCTAAGAAATTTCATCCCCAAACCGAGACTTTACTGGAGGTTCATGCAGTTCAGACTATCTCAGTGCTTCTTCCTCTGCATGGTCTTCAGAATCATTGCACTGGACTAGGCGCTTTAGAACAGCAGCAAGTCGTCGTATGTGACGTACAAATCAGGGAGCATATCACGTGTGCTTCCAGGACGTATTCCTCACTATAATCAGCAGCCACATTTTGAAACTCATATTCCAATCTAACGATTTCCGCATTGGACAATCCTCCAAACGGCAGAAACTATTGCAAGGTGTGCCCATCAAAGATGTTTACGTCCAAGTAAGGGATGTAACATAAATCGTCGGATGGCCTGTACAGCTCCTCGTTCATTGACGGGGAACTCACCTTGGAGCATCTGAGCACACGTTGGGAAAGCCCTCCGTGTATCCTGCGTTCACAGCAAAGAAGCATGTCATCAATGGTCAACAGTTCAATGCCGAAACGTATTTTTTTAACGTTTCATTCGACGAGAGTTCTCGTGTGGTGTAGTACAAGGTAGATTCAAATGGTTCAAAAGGCTCTGAGGACTATGGGACTCAAACACCTGAGGTCATCAGTCCCCTAGAACTTAGAACTACTTAAACCTAACTATCGAAGGACTTCACACACATCCATGCCCGAGGCAGAATTCGAACTTGCGACCGTAGCGGTCGCACGGTTCCAGAATGAAACGCCTAGAACAATGAAGGATCCATAGGTTTTCTATTTTCATTTATTTTTAATTTATTTATTTTACACTAGAAGTGTTGTGGGATGTCCGACATCTAGCCCACTAAAGTATGTGCTCAAGCATACATTCCAAAATTTCCCCCCCCCCCCCAAAAAAATTGTGTACTCTAACATATTTCTATAAATCAGAAATGCAGAAAACCTGTCAATCATCTTATGCTCATACTCCGCTCCAATTTCGGCAGTGCCTGCCAGTTTACTGGAGAATATGGTTATGTTGGACGGTGAGGTTCCTGGATTCTCTCCATCGAGCCCTGGTATTTTTATGGAAAGGCCTCCTTCTTTGTCCGCAGCTGAAATGTTGCGTCTCTAGGATATGCAGGTCTTATCGAATGTGTATCTTCTCTTTGTGAGGAGAAGCCTCCAAGAAGCAAATCCAGGAAGCAGAGTGTCACGTTAGGCGTGGTTCACTTGGAAAATTAAAAGTAATTTTCAACAGAGTCATGTACGACACTGTACTTACCACCTTTCAAGCTGAAATCACCTAAATGCTCAATAAGGAGGTGAACATCATACGCAAATTATGATGGAAGACCGGAAAAAATGGGCTTTGTGCTAGAAACGAGAGATGAGAAAGACTAACTGACTTTTGTAATACATTTGAGCTACTAATAGTGAATACTCTGTGCAAGAATCACAAGATGAAGAGGTGTACGTGGAAAAGGCTACGAGACACAGTAATATTTCGGATGGATTGCAATACTGTAAGGCAGAGGTTCGGAAATTATATAATAGAATTCTTAACGAAAGAAGAGGTGCGCTTCAAGTCCTCTGAGGCTGTAGTTAAGAAGAAATATGGGTATCATATGAACTACCTCAGTTGTTCTAAGAAAGTAGGGCGTACAAAAATGTTCAGGGAAATTCGGGCATACAAGGAGACTTGTGACTTAGGAATGGAATGGATAGGAAGTGCAGGGAAGCTAAGGAGGAATCACTACGGGAGAAATATAGCAAAGTCGCAAAAGATGTGAGTGTCGGAAGGAATGACTCAGCATACAAAATACATATAATGCCTTTGTTGAAATTAAAATAAGGGGTGATAATGTTAACAGTGCAATGAGAGTCCCACTGCTAAATTCAGAGGATAGAGTGGATAGGTGGAAATAGTATATAGACGGCATCTATGAGGGAAGACATGTCTAATGGTGTGATTGGAGAAGAAACAATAGCCGATATAGAAGAGATAGCGGATCCAGTGCTAGAATCACAATTAAATGAGCTTTTAAAGACTTAAGATCAAATAAGGCGGAAGAGATAGTTATCAATCAGAATTTCTAAAACCATTGTGGGAGATGGCAACTAAATGACTATTCACGTTGGCAGTAGAACGTGTGAGTAATGCTATATACTTTCAAACCTTCGAGAAAACCTCATCCACACAATTCCGAAGACTGCATGAGACGACAAGTGCGTGAATTATCCCACCATCAACATAACAGCACATGCGCTCTAGTTGTTAACCTGAATAGTACGCAGAAGAATGGAAAAGAAAACTGAGTATGCGTTAGATGACGGTGTTTGGCTTTAGGAGAGCAAAAGAAACCAGAAAAAACAGTTCTGAAGCTGCAGTTGATAACTGAGGAAAGACTGAAGAAAAATCAAGACAAGTTCATAGGATTTCTCAACCTTAAAAAGGCGATCGAATATATCAAATGGTGGAAGATGTCAGAAATTCAGAGAAAAATAGGGAGAAACATGTATTATACGTTATGTACAAGAGCCAAGACAGAACATTAAGAGTGAAAGAACAAGAAAAAAATATTCAGATTAACACAGGTGTAAGACAGGGATGTAGTCTTTCGACCCTACTGTTCAGTCTATACATCGAAGTTGAAAAGTAGGAAATAAAAGACAGGTCGAAGAGTGGATTTATAATTCAAGATGAAATGATATCGGTGACAGGATTCACTGACGACATTGCTATCCTCAGTGAAGCCGAAACAGAATTGCACGATCTGCTCAATGGAATGAACATTCTAATGAATATAAAGTATGAACTGAGAGTAAATCGGAGAAAGACGCTAGTAATGGGAAGTAACTGAAGTGAAAGCAGTGAGAAAATTAACCTCAGGTTTGGAGACCACGAAATAGATGTATTTAAGCAATTTTGCTACCATAAGCATGGTATTGAATAACGGACTGTGGGAAAACATTAAAGAAGGAAATTGAAGCATTTGTTATGTGGTGCTACAGAAGAAAATTGAAAATTGGGTGGACTCATAAGCTAAGGAATGAAGAGGCTCTCCACAGAATGAGTGAGGAAGGGAACATATAGAAAACGGGACAGGGTGGTAGGACGTTAAGAGACCACAAAATAACTTCCATGATACTAGACAAAGCTGTAGAGGGTGAAAACTGTACAGAAAGAGAGACTGAATTGCATTCAGCAAATAATCAAGGACCTAGGTCGCAAATGCTACTACCAGATGAAAAGGTTTGAGAGGTGGCATGAGCCCCCTCTCATATTTCTATCTTACTCTGAGTAACTCGATTTTCATCTCTAATTGCGTGTGGTGAAAAGTTGTTGTTCCTTCACACGCGGACTTCCCATGCAGCGTCTCTTGTCACTCAGGTTGTCCGGTGACAGGCGAGTTCTGCAGAGCTTGAAAGGTTTAAGCTGATGGGTGTGAGGGAGTCGAGTGGATGCTTTCCAGACGCCGACATTGTCATAAGAGCGGGAGCGACACGCCCAGAGAGGCCAGAAGGGGCGGCAGGGCTAGAGATTCCGTTACTTCACAGAAACGTAGTGAAAACCCTTTCTGGCGGGCTACCAGCTAGGCGTGGGAATGACTTGTGCTCCCAGGCAGTCTTGGCGGGCAAATTCCCGCGTTTTCTGCAAAATCGTAACTGTGATTGGCTTGCTCAGGACATAGCTACGTCACGTAGCAAAATCGGCGCAGAAATTGGCGCCAAGAATCTCCATTGGCGGAATGGTAGTGCTCAGCTGTAGAGAGGAATTTTCCGTCGGTTTTCGAGTTGCTGATTGGAACGTTTAACCACGGCCACTGTCGTGGGGGCGGGAATGCTCTGTGTTCTGTTTGTACGGGTGCTCTTGAGGGGTCGGCTCTCGCCTTTAGGTCGGGGTAGGTTACAAGACTGAGCTCTCGCTGCTCTGGACAGCCTGCCTTCCGTTGGTTGTCTAATATACTTTCATTTAATTGTAACCGTTTGACGAAGTTGCTGAAGTTTTGACTTCAACGTAACTTTCCGAGTACAGTTGGCAATTGAGCGTTCTGCATACAAGCGGCCTATGTTGTCCGTCTTGAGCAGTTTTGGCTAAAGTTGACTGTATCGGAGTTACTGTGTGACTTCGCTTGTTAAAATCAATCACTGTACCGTCAGTGATTGTGTAGCGAGCCTTCTTCCTCTCCCTCAGAGACGCATTTGTATTGATAGGAAGTCTTTCGTCTGGAACAACCAGACCAGGATAATTTGTTTCAGGCTATACTCACGAAATTATCATCACCACGATGGGACGTCGAAGCAACCAGCCATCGCGTTCGGTGCGCCAGATCGTGTCCTTGCAGTTAAGAAAACAGCTTGGTAACGTATGTCCGCAGCACCGGCAGATTAGAGAATTTGCTCTGTGATAATCAGAGCTCAGCAGAGCGCACCTGTTCTCGTCTTTTCTTACGTGGTTGTGTCTTGGATGTTCATTACCTGAATTCTCACTACTGTAGAAGCAATTGGTTGGGTGTTTCTCTTAAGATTGGAGTTGCAAGGAATTGGCTCCACATACCACATGGTCATAAACGTCACAAGCTAGTTTATGGACAACTTCACCTTCACAGCATTTATTTGAGTATCCAATTTGACGTATTGTAAATGTTTCATGTGTTTTGTTTATTATTTTGAGTTTAGTGATAATAAATCAAATTGTTATTTTGGACAGAACTTTCATTCTGTGGATCGGTAAAGCAATCTTTTCATTTCTCACTATGTTAATGAAACATTCCTTTATCAAATTAAATTATTGCAGGTGCCAAACTCTCTTCTACTCCACTTGCATGGTCGGTTACAGTCAGTTCACGTTTCTTCTTAATCCATGTGCAACAGCAAAAGTCGGAGTTAGAAAAGGGGGGGGGCCTAAGAGAATCATTTCCGTATGAAGATTCTAGAAGAATTTAGTGTTAAATACACTGTTAGCCCCGGCACTGCACAGGTTATGCAAGGTCGGGATATCATATTATCAGGTTACGTACAGAGCTTAAAGCCTGAATATAGTGTACATAATTTCCTCACATAGGTGCGGTGTCCATGCTTGCCACAGCTGAACTTGAATATATCCAGCACAATTTCCACAGGTGCATAGGTAGGACTTAGTTCCTTGGGAGAAGTGGAGTGGGGGTGACCTCGTCTAATTGCCTCAGATGTATCAGTGACCTTGAAATAAGATAGTTATCTGTCTTAGAAATGATCCTGCTAATGTAATACTTACCGGTTGCTACATTATCTAATCAGTGGAAGACGTTATCTTACTGGTGAATCTTCCTTGAGTATTGTTGGAGAGCTTTAGGATGGTTGATGAACGAGCTACACTACTATCTTTGTCCGCATCTTCAGTCTCTCTTTTCCTCGTGGCCATCCCATTCTGTATATCCAATTCGACATTAATCTGGAATCCCTGACCAGTGGAGAGATCATCATAACACTTTTTCCGTTACAGGGCACATGTTCTGTTCGTACACGTTAATTGTCAAATGCAGTGGTTTATGCATCCACATGCCATTGATCTTTTTTATTTTTTCTCCCTTTTAGTCGCACTTTGCCATCACATGAGTAACAGAGTGCCACAAACCTCTGACCACTCCTCCTTCCTCTTTGACAAGGTCGCGTCTTCGGCCTTTGCTGATGATTGAGATTCATAATGGAAGGTGTGGCTGGGTTGGATCCCGGACCCAAGAGGTTTTGATTAGGACTCAAAGACTCTTTGTCCACCACCTTTTCCTGGCCTTCTTACGACACCTTATGTCGCTTCAGTTAGCTTGTATTTTTAACCTTTTTGAGGGTGGTGGTTGTAATACTGGCGGAACGGCTTTCCAAGGCGGCAATTTCGAGTCGATCCTGTGTCGCCAACTAAGGTCTTTGGTCGATGTGTGTGTGTTATTGGTGTGGTGGGGGCTGTGAGGCCAGTTTGCTGAAGGACACATCCCTGGCCAATTGTGGCTTTTCGTGGTCTCCGTCTGTTCGGCGCAGGTTAAATTCATCGGTGGCAAGACGGGCAGGCTTGCTAAAGAATTGCTAGTGCGGGCGGCGCGAGCAGAGACTAACGTCGAATGCAAACTGGTCGACAAGTTCCAGGTCTATTCTGCAAAGTTAGGGTTTACGCCACCTCGAAGATCGCTTGTATTGTTTGCGAGGAATAACGCCCTGGCTGGAGTCCCGCAAGTCGCGGCTCCTTTTCACGAACGTGGAGTTAAGTGTTGTTTTCTTGAATACTTGATATTGTAAGGCCACGCCTCTGCTATTTGGAATGACGCCTGTTATATTAACGCTGCTACCAGTGTTTGAGCGCACGACCATCGGTGTGTGGTATTAATTCCAATTTGTATTCTGGATCATATTTCGTGCAAGTGTAGGAGTATTCCCTGAGATAGGTTTCGTCAAGGGAATAATTTGTGGTTCGATCTCGGAAACAAGGAGGTCTATGCTTCCGTTTCTCTCATTGAATCAGCGGGTCCTGACATGATTGGTAGTGAACATTACAAATTTTAGTGAATATCAGTAATTTTAAATTTAACCTTTTGGTACCCACTTGTCAGTAATCAATATATATTTCGTTTTTAATCCCTGGCCATTCTTGTGTGAAGCTTTATTCCTGCGGATTTATGCTCCATTTTCATCTGTGTTGTCAGGGCAGCTTTAGCGAGAAACGGCACGATACTGTTCCTTGGGCCCGGAGCAGAGGTGTGTTTATTTGTTGGCGCGGTGGCACTCCGATCGTCGCGCAGATTCTGCTTTGGTCGGCGGTCGGCCGCCCATGCGAGCGTCGTCGGTGTGGCTGAAGTTAAGTTGACCCTTTCATGTGTGCCTCGGTGAAGTGTCGCTGTTTGTGCTGGGACAAGTAGTTGGATCTGTTTGATGAATTTAAAGACCTCAGGAGCTTAAGGCGTGTTGGTCAAGCCTGAGGCTTTTCCTAATTGTACCTTGGTAACTTTCTTTTAATGGTGCACCCCTATCACTGCTTCTCGGTGTTTGCAGTTTAAGACCTATTACGTATCCAGATAAACTGGCAACCTTACCTTGATCCGCAGTCATTGGCTATTACACTTGTAAGTAGGCAGTTTAGGTTTTTATGTTGGTAACGCCACACAGCGCTCTGTATGAAAATCACTGACTGTGCTGTGTGCAATCCGTGGCAGGTTGGCATTGTTGGAATATGCGCTATTTGAGTGTTGATCAGTTGGATGTGAACAGCACGTAGCGTTGCGCAGTTTGAGGTGAGCTGCCAGCAGTGGTGGATGTGGAGAGAGAGATGCCAGAGTTTTGAGAACGTACGATATGGGCGTGTGTCCGCCAGAAGGAAGGAAATTTGTAAAAATGGGTATCATGAATTGATATATATATATATATATATATATATATATATATATATATATATATATATATATATATATATATATACACTCCTGGAAATTGAAATAAGAACACCGTGAATTCATTGTCCCAGGAAGGGGAAACTTTTTTGACACATTCCTGAGGTCAGATAATCACATGATCACACTAACAGAACCACAGGCACATAGACACGGGCAACAGAGCATGCACAATGTCGGCACTAGTACAGTGTATATCCACCTTTCGCAGCAATGCAGGCTGCTATTCTCCCATGGAGACGATCGTAGAGATGCTGGATATAGTCCTGTGGAACGGCTTGCCATGCCATTTCCACCTGGCGCCTCAGTTGGACCAGCGTTCGTGCTGGACGTGCAGACCGCGTGAGACGACGCTTCATCCAGTCCCAAACATGCTCAATGGGGGACAGATCCGGAGATCTTGCTGGCCAGGGTAGTTGACTTACACCTTCTAGAGCACGTTGGGTGGCACGGGATACATGCGGACGTGCATTGTCCTGTTGGAACAGCAAGTTCCCTTGCCGGTCTAGGAATGGTTGAACGATGGGTTCGATGACGGTTTGGATGTACCGTGCACTATTCAGTGTCCCCTCGACGATCACCAGTGGTGTACGGCCAGTGTAGGAGATCGCTCCCCACACCATGATGCCGGGTGTTGGCCCTGTGTGCCTCGGTCGTGTGCAGTCCTGATTGTGGCGCTCACCTGCACGGCGCCAAACACGCATACGACCATCATTGGCACCAAGGCAGAAGCGACTCTCATCGCTGAAGACGACACGTCTCCATTCGTCCCTCCATTCACGCCTGTCGCGACACCACTGGAGGCGGGTTGCACGATGTTGGGGCGTGTGCGGAAGACGGCCTAACGGTGTGCGGGACCGTAGCCCAGCTTCATGGAGACGGTTGCGAATGGTCCCCGCCGATACCCCAGGAGCAACAGTGTCCCTAATTTGCTGGGAAGTGGCGGTGCGGTCCCCTACGGCACTGCGTAGGATCCTACAGTCTTGGCGTGCATCCGTGCGTCGCTGCGGTCCGGTATCAGGTCGACGGGCACGTGCACCTTCCGCCGACCACTGGCGACAACATCGATGTACTGTGGAGACCTCACGCCCCACGTGTTGAGCAATTCGGCGGTACGTCCACCCGGCCTCCCGCATGCCCACTATACGCCCTCGCTCAAAGTCCGTCAACTGCACATACGGTTCACGTCCACGCTGTCGCGGCATGCTACCAGTGTTAAAGACTGCGATGGAGCTCCGTATGCCACGGCAAACTGGCTGACACTGACGGCGGCGGTGCACAAATGCTGCGCAGCTAGCGCCATTCGACGGCCAACACCGCGGTTCCTGGTGTGTCCGCTGTGCCGTGCGTGTGATCATTGCTTGTACAGCCCTCTCGCAGTGTCCGGAGCAAGTATGGTGGGTCTGACACACCGGTGTCAATGTGTTCTTTTTTCCATTTCCAGGAGTGTATATATATATGATGACTGTTGAACATTATTAAGGTAAATACTTTGTTTATTCTCTATCAAAATCTTTCATTTGCCATCCATGCCTATCAGTAGTTAGTTCCTTCAGTAGTTAGAGATTTTTATTTAGCTGGCAGTTTTGGTGCTCGCTGTATTGCAGCAGTTCGAGTAACGAAGATTATTGTGAGGTAAGTGATTCATGAAAGTTAAGGGTTACTGTTAGTCAGGGCCATTCTTTTGTAGGGATTATTGAAAGTCAGATTACGTTGCGCTAAAAGTATTGTGTGTCAGTTTAGTGATGATCAGAATAAGTAAAGAGAAACCTGTCTGAGTACGTTGAGTTTCGCTTAGCTGTTTGAAAACCTTATAACGTAAGAGTTTTTCCAGCACTGCCATTCTTAACATTCAAAGGTAAATTTAACACTTGCTGTGAAATTTGATGGTCGTTTCTTGTTGGTTATCGTATCCATCTGCTGTAGCTCACAGCTTACTTTAAACTCTGGCTAATAGTTTTGTTATTAAGGATTGCGTCGAAGTTTCTCCTGGTCTCTACCAAATTCAAGCACGCATCAGCTGCTTGTACGTAAAATTGTCGTGAAAATTGTGCAATTGTAAATTTATTAAGCCTTGTTGTTAATGCTTGGTTGCGGTAGATTGGTGGGCATTTATGTTTAAATTTTGTACTACTCTAGTTGGTCTGATTTGGGGACTGTGTAGTTTATTGTTTAGGTTTTTTTTATTAAGGGTTATATATTGTTAAGAGGCCTCCCAACAGCTTCTACCAGTGACGTGTCTTGTGAGCAACCCGGGCTTTGGATGCATGTTGTTCAACTGTGTAAGGATAAGCTAAGCTTGAAATTTGTTATATTGTTTGTTTAGGCTGTTGTAGCCACGCTCATTTGATGGAAGCTTTGTTTTTTGGAACTCTGTACTTCCGATTTTAAAGTAATGTTCTTAACGATGCAATTAATTGTTAAAGTTTTGTTTTTTTAAATGAATTGGGCAATTCGTAGTACATTTAACGGCTGTTACTGCAATTCATCTGACTGACAAGATGGTTTGTCGACCCTTCTTGCAGCAGCACTTAGTGGATATAACGATTTTGTTTTCGGGAAGTCTGTACTTTCGTTTTTCATGTCGTGTTTGTAATGGTGTAGTTGTTAAAATGATATTAAAGTGATTTGAACCTGCTTACACTTTGCTCAGATTTGATTCATTTAACAAGTTTATGAATTGAAATGCTAATATCGCCGTTAAGTAATAAAGTGTATTACAGGAAACTATAAAATAAATAAATAAATAAATAAAATATTGATTATTGTATATGTATGATAGTGATTGGTTGTTATTAATATTTGCTTATCTGGAACGTGGACGTTTAATTATTTGGTATCAGACGCTTGACAATGGCTTTTTCGTAAATGCAATGTTATTCGTAGTTGACCGTGAAATAAGACTCAAGTAATCGGACTTCGTATTTAAATCGTTTCCTAAGACTGCTGCGGTAGGTGCGGACTCAAAATCTCAATATTTGAATAATTTGCCAGCCATGTCAATACGCCGTACAGAGGTGACTGTCTACTAAACATAAAAAGTTTACACAGTTAGTTAAATCAGATATATTCAACGAATAAGCCTACTGTTAAATAATTCAACTTACTTTCATAAATATAGAATCTTTACAGAGTCGAGTGCCAAGTGAGATTGCAACTCGCAGTGCTCTTATATAATATAAAATATGGCGGTGTGCCAGTTAATAAAATATACGTGCTTCCAGCCTCAGCTATTCTATAAGACCTCCTCCTTCTTAATGAAACATAAGAGTGTCATAATTGTATTTTGTTTTATCAACGGCATAGCGCTGTATTTCTGTGCCATAGGCTTTATTTATTTGTTAGAGATTAATTATTTAATTAAGATTTCGCGTTTCCGAGGAAACTCACGCACGGCATGCAAATGTGCCTTCATATTGCCCCCTGAATTGCGAGGCGAAAGGACACACCTGCAGGCGAGCAATTCACCTAAAGGCACAAGAAAATCTAAGTTATCTACAACTATTTACATGACATACATTATACAGTATATTATATACAAAATTTGAATGACGCGCGTGCGCCGTAAAAGTTCTTATGTTAGCAAAATAGAGTGCGCGCATGCGCAGAAGCGTCTATGTGACTCCGGCACTGCCGTTATATCGTAAATTTAGATCGCGCGGCACAGTATTACAGTTCATATTGCTCGTGTGCGCGCGCGTTTCTTAGTCGTCGCACAAAGAAAATATTCCACCAAGATTACACATGAAGAGTACGTTCTATGACAGGTAACTTAATTTTAAAATTACGATATTTGTTATAATCAATTCAACTTTAGATTGTTGAATATTCTTAGTTACATAGTATTGCATCGAAATGCTTCAAAGAAAAATGTCTTTTTGGTTCAGGTGCGTTGACCTATACACATGGTGTCGTTATTACAGTTTATATTCATCTGCTGCACAGTAATGTTTCACAGGTTAGTGTCGTCGTGGTAAAGTTCTTTGATCACAGTAACATCGCTGTATAACGACGTAATTGATACATAAGAATGTCCATTTCCTATTTCCACTATAGTCGTTGTGATGCAGTTCGTTGTGACAAAAAGCATTGTTTATTACAGATCGGACATGACCCGTCGAGTAATTGGTCCATATGCAGTTTGTTTTTGATATTCCGTGGATGCTTGGTTGCAGAACCTCGGACGGCACATAGCTGGCGTCGATCCTTGGACAGACCAGGTAAGTGTGTCCGTCACATTTCGAGAACATTCCATTCCCTGAAGTTCCAACAAAAATTCTTCCACTCGTCGTGTTGTTGTCTGGACAGGCACGATGTGACCATTTAATCCAGTTAACATCTTGAAGTTAGGTACTGTAGTAATGTCACTAGACGATGCACCAATTATGCACTTCACATTTTCAGTTTTTCTTTTGAAATATAGCTGACCTAAATGTTCGTAGTTACTTATCAAGGAAATCGTTCATCGCGTTTACAATATACACATCACATATTTTCTTAGCATAAACATAATACAGTTACACATAAACATGTTTACATCATCATTACATAGCTATAAATTATTACATTATGTCACATTTGATTACATGAATTGCAGATATTTACTTTCTCTTTAACGGTTTTGCTGGGATTTTATCGATGTTTTTTGTGATGTCATCTGAAATTAAGATAGGTTAGACACAACATTAATTACATCAGTAGGCAAGACCAGGCGTTTTCACTACTCAATAAATATTGAAAATAATAAGAGACGGAAAGGTGTTAGATTCCTCGCGTTTTGTGCGTATGTGTATAGTGTCTGTGTGGCCTTGGCTACTGGTAGATGCTTTTCTTGCTGAGAGATGTGCGTCTAATCTATTTCTCGAAGTAAAAGATCCCTTCACAGATGACGCCTGTCGGTTCGTCAGGTGTCATACCAAGTCAGTGGTACCTACAGTCACAAATGTTCCGTGAAAAATTAATATATCATTCACTGCTACGTAATCATAAATTTTACCTTAATATTCAGTCTTCTTGGTAGTGCCACAGCGTTGAAGGAAAAGTTCTTCTGTCTTCAACTGCGTCACTGGTACAGCTGAAATGAAAATTTCTATACTACTTATTATCTATGTTGTAATTTGTTTTAGTTCTTGCCACACAGCAGGTCGTTGAGATAAAGGTACGTTATATGTTTTGTGGTAGAAGATCATGTGAGGCTTAACTTCAGTCTTGTAGACATACGTGTTGATAACACCTAATCGTTTGGTAAAAACTTGTAAATATTTGGATAGCACCTCCTGTAGTTTCATACGTTCATGTACACTGAGAGCTGTAACTTCATTTATCTTATGATCAAGCAATGTTTTCAAGTCCATTAGCTCGGTGTCAGATGAGTGTGTGTGCGTGTCGTGAATGTCTTTGTCAAGTACTAACTGAACCTTGTACCCTGTACAGTGTTTGTCATGCTTTAGAGTTCTCCTGTCCACATCAATAATAATTACACTGCCTTTATCATTTAAAATACATTTACCTTTGGAAAAGTCTATAATGCAGTCCTTCTCGCTCATAATATCTAATCCTAACATGCAATTTGTACAACCAGGAACGGCCATTGTACGGTTCCATTACCTATTTTAATGTTTACAAAAACTTGCTTCTTAACCCTACATGACTTATTACCTAGAGCAGTAGTTATTTTACAGTTTTGGGCAGGAAACTCAGGCACAGGCTCCAGTTCACACATCTTTTTATAGAAATTAAAAGACAAAACGCTCACAGCTGCACCTGTATCTAAGATAATAGTAAATGGAATACCACCTACTATAGCAGTAGTAGACGCTAAAACAATTTCATTTGCGTTTGAACGACATTGTGTACTGTCTTGCAAAAGTTCATCTGATATATTCTCATTGTGGTTGTATCTTATAAATAAAACAGATAGTTTTTGTTTACAATTATTAGGCAAATCAATATTTTGTTGTTCAATGGTGGTGTCAAATAACTGATTAACATTGAAGTCGCCCCCCAAGAATTCTTCAGCCACGACCCGGGGGATAGAAGTGACTGTTTCTAGTTTGTTGGATTAGCATTTGTATTAGGTACTGATACAGATTGAGGTTGTGTATCAGGTGTCATTTGTATTACATTCACATTCGGATATTGCCTGTTGTGATCTCCAAACTTTTGCGGTTGTTGTTGCTGTTGCGCATTATGACTTACCTGTCGGTCGTAAGGTATGCTCCAATTTTGTCCTGTTGGCTGCTGTGGTATAACAGTGTTTGAATTAAAGTATTGATCGCTACGAGTCCAGCCTTGATGCTGTCTTGGCTCGTAGTTATTATTATTTCTATTTCTGTTTGTGTTTTTGTTGTTACATTTGTATCCGTTGTTACCGTTGTTGTTGTTGTTGTTGTTACCGCGGTGCCTTTTGTATGGATTGCCGCATGAAGTGTTATTACTGTTGTAACTGTTGTTTGTATTGGAATACGAGTGTTGATTTTGATTTCCGTATTGAGACGGCATGTGAGTTTGCTGTTTTTGCTGTACTGCGTATCCAACTGTCGGCGTGCCAGAATTGAGTTGGCAAGCCTGCATGTTTTGCATACCACTAGTATAAACATCGTGGCTGCTGTCTTGCCGCGCGAAGCGCTGATCTTCTAGTAACATGTCAACCGAATCTAAAGCTTTTAAAAAATAATCTGGATCGTCATCCGGAATATGTAAGAGTATTTCTTTAATGTTGAAAGGCAATTTGGCCTTCAACGCACGGAATATATCACGTGTTGCGACTGGTTCGTCCAAAAAATGTCCCATGTTCAAGTATTTTTCAAAATATTTGCGTAAGTTACCATTTTTACTGTTAAAAGTTTCAGGTTCTAAAATTTGTCTTCTGAGTCGCTCCTGGACGGATTGCGACCAGAATTTGTTCAGAAAGGCACGCTCAAACTCACTGTACGTGGTACATACGTCAGCTTGACTGTATGCCCAGACAGCTGCATCGCCTTGGATGTAACCGACAATATATGAAATCTTTTTCCGGTCACTCCAAGTGCGTGGAAATGCGTTGCTAAAAGATTTAAGAAAAATCACCGGATGAATGGTTCGTTTTTCTGGGATAAAAGTCTGAAATTGCCTGTGTTTTATTAAGCTGTCTTCTTCCTTTGCGTTATGATATGGATTTGTTCCACTGTAATTACTGTAATGTTCAGATGGCGAGTAATTAAGATAATGTTGCTGTGGTTTACCATGATAATAGCTTGTGTTTGTGTTTGCACGTCGTGGTATGTGTTGTTGTCGTGGTGTGTTTTGTTCTCGTGTGTTTGTTGTGTGCGGTATGTGTGCGTCATACTCGTATGTATATTGGTTTCTGAATTGTACATTTTGACTGATATTTTCGTTACATTCAGACTGTGGTTGATCGGTGAATTGTCTCATGGGTGCAGTGACAGATTGTACTGCGTCACTAATCAGTTGTTTGTTATTAGTGATGTATTCCGCTACGAGTCGTGCACAATTGTTGGTAAATTTTCACGTATGCATCTATCAAAATGTTTGTCTTTGTTCTCTACCCAGTTATGAAATTCTTTATTAATATTTTGAAAATGAGCTGTGGCATCAGATTGTAAGATGTCAGTCAGGTGTTGTTCAACATCGTCAAATTTATTCTGAACGTCAGTAATTCGTTTTTCAAGGTTGTCGTGTAATGAAGGATATGTTTGAATTTGTTCAGTAAGAGCTTCAAACGTGACATTAAGGTTTTTTACTTGTGTTTGTAAAAGTGCTACGTCATTTGTAGTCTTTTCTTGTATCGTATTAAGCTTGGAAAATTTCGTGCTGAGTTCAGTCATCTGTTTGGTCAGTGTGGAGTCTATAAGTTCCACATGTTTACATAAAGTGTCAATACCTGTCTTGATTGCTATGAGATCAGATTTAATTTCGTCATTTTGTGTCTTTAACTGTTCATTTTGTGTCTTTAACTGTTCATTTTGTGTCTTTAACTGTTCATTTTGTGTCTTTAAGTTTGCCACATTTTCTGCGTTTTGTTTCATTAGCATTTGTAACATGTTGGCAATGTTTGCTGTTTGCAAGGTATCTGCCCCCGCCGCGTCATTAGACGTGACGTCATGTATTAACATGGGCTCTGACTGAGACTTTGAAATTTTTGTGGTGGACGGCCTATTGTCAAAACTTCCGTTAATACTTGCGTCAATATTTGATGAATCGCCACTACCGGTTGCAGTCGTAAAGTCATTTTCAAACATTTGTCTCTCGTCCGAGTCGGATTGCGTCTGAATAGTATGTCTTTGCTGTTCCATCTTTGCGTATTGTTTTCTAGTTATGACCATGCCACACGTATGATATGCTTCGAGAAAGTAAAGTTGTCACAGGTTTTAAAATAAAATGCAGTTGAACATGAATCGCTCGTACCAACAATGGCTGTTTGTTAATTTAAAAATGTAAACTGAATATGGGATTATTGTTAATGGCTGCTGGCCATGTTGCAACGTATCGTACAGAAGTCGGCCATATTGTACACTCGTGTATGGGTATTGTTGCAGAAGTTATTGTTTAAGGAAAAGCACTGAGAATGAAATTTATCACTGAAAACTGCTACGCGCGAAAGAAATACTACAGAATCTACTGAAGAGCTAATACACTAAATTATGCGTCTGGTCAGGCCTGCCAATGCAAAGATGCTGCGTCTTACCTTATTTTGCTGGAAGCTTCGTTGCGTCTTCCGCAAAATTTTAGAATTGGAAAATACCTTCAGATTTTTGTTATTTCTCATATATTCAAGTCCAGGTCCAGAAACTTGATTCTTCACATGAAACAAAGACAACAATGTAACAAATGACAAAATAACAAGTCCGACACGCAGTCGCCAATATAAAATATATAAAATATTGATTATTAATTATGTATTATAGTGATTGGTTGTTATTAATATTTGCTTATCTGGTACGTGGACATTTAATTATTTGGTATCAGACGCTTGACAATGGCTTTTTCGTAAATGCAATGTTATTCGTAGTTGACCGTGAAATAAGACTCAAATAATAGGACTTCGTATTTAAATCGTTTCCTATGACTGCTGCAGTAGGTGCGGACTCAAAAAATCTCAATATTTGAATAATTTGCCAGCCATGTCAATACGTCGTACAGAGGTGACTGTCTACTAAACATAAAAAGTTTACACAGTTAGTTAAATCAGATATATTCAAAGAATAAGCCTATAGTTAAACAATTCAACTTACTTTCATAAATACAGAATCTTTACAGAGTCGAGTGCCAAGTGAGATTGCAACTCGCAGTGCTCTTATATAATATAAAATATGGCGGTGTGCCAGTTAATAAAATATACGTGCTTCCAGCCTCAGCTATTCTATAAGACCTCCTCCTTCTTAATGAAACATAAGAGTGTCATAATTGTATTTTGTTTTATCAACGGCATAGCGCTGTAGTTCCGTGCCATAGGCTTTATTTATTTGTCAGAGATTAATTATTTAATTAAGATTTCGCGTTTCCGAGGAAACTCACGCACGGCATGCAAACGTGCCTTTATAAAACGACAAATGATAAATTTATGGGTCCACCTTCCAAGCTTTTCCCGTAAGCTATCCCAAGCCTGGTTGTAAGATATCAGTTTTCGTCCTGTTTTCTTTGCCCTTCTATAGCAAGTACTTCCCGTTAAGTGACCTAATTTCATGTTTTTATATTGTTTGTTGAATAAAATAATATTTCTGAAATAGTAACGTTATTAATCCACGTAAAATGTCTTTTTATGTAATTTTCTATTTCCAAGAGCTTTTATTCTTTGTTATTTATTATATTTGAAATTCTTCTTGATTTAAAATTTAAACTTTAATGAAAACAGTTCATTTCGTCGAACTAAAAATTGTTTTATGTGATATACCCCCTTTTGATTATTCGTTCCTTCATGCTTAAAATTTCAAGCAGTTTCTGTAGAATTCTCACCCTGTGTCGAAATCCAGTTATTTCGCCATTCTGTTTCGTTGGAGCAATTGTTTCTTACTGTACTAACTTTACATTCAAGTGCATAAATTGCATATTGAAGGTATACATTTTATAATATGGTAAGTGATTAACGTCTTTCCTGGTTGTAAATTACGTCTTTTGATTTCCGGTATCTGTACTTGTTCCTCATCTTGCAATAGGTCTGTAAGCAGATCAAAACGCCGTACGTGATGATAGCCATTTTCTATGTCCAAGTATGCACACTCAGTTAAGGCGTTTTCGAGTTCTTTAGAAAAAAAGGGTATTGCTACACTAAATTGTAGGTTTTTAATTATGAAAAATTCCTTCCTTATAGTATATTTTCTTTTACTACTGCAGTATAGGCTGTGTAGAAGCATAAAGATGAAGCTAAACTTCTTTCGTCCATGTCAAGCAGAATTCTGAGATTTTATTCTCTCATTCTCTTCCTTACTTTATTTAGAGAAGGAAAAATAGTATCCATTAGGTATAAGTCCGAGAAATAAAATTAATCAGATACAAATAACGCTACATCCGGGTAGTGTGCAGTCTAGACATACATATTTGTTTCTTGTGGATGCGACGTAATTTTGTTTTATTACGAAACAAATAAAAGGACTAATTACTGTTCCGCGTTGCACACTGGTGGAAATGGATTGGTTTCAAACAGTAAATATTTTTGGTGGCGAGGAAGAGATGATAACGTTTCTCTTTGTACATTTACTTTTCGTGTTGATATCCAAAGGCGCACACGGAAAGTATAGTAACACAGATTTGTTTTCTTCACTCGACTTCGATGTATAGTAAGTACATTCCAGCAACGAACCGGGGCGGCAAAAATTTTTATGCGCAGCGTCTGATCTCAGATCATTATCAAATTTATATAGTAAAAGCAACCTGATCGCTATAGTGTATGGAATGAAGGAACCAGAGAGTAATTACCTAGCTTTATTAGAGTCAATAGCAAAATAATTGTATTAGTGCTGCCATTGTTATTTTGTTTCTCTTTCCGATTGTGTACTATCACTGAGCAAGATGTAACGGCATGCCGATCCATCTTAGTTCTAATACGACATCCTGTGTGGTTTGTTATCCTTACGACGAGTAACAGGATATTCAATTAGCGTGGTAGGCTGCAAGTTGCTTTACAAAAAAAAGGGAACTGACATAGCATGTGGACGACATCCTCGTACCTACTCGCGGAGAAATAGGTCAACATTCACCCATGGAAACGCAAGAGGGAGTATCGAAGAAAGGGCAGCACAGCCCATTTACTAAACCAATAGCCCTGAACGCCAGCGAAACTCTCACTTTCCGCATAAAAGGTGACAACGGAAACGTACTGAGAGAGAAACGTAGTAACATGAGAAAGAACTGTAGGTGTATAGACTAAAATCCTGGAAAACGTCGGAAAAATTATCCGGTTACGGCAGCGCGGTTCCTTTGTGGGTTTTTACCAGCACCAACCTGTGAACTCGTCGCAGCAAATAGCCGATAGGAAAGCCGAGCAGAAACCTACCATACTGCTACTCGCACAAGGCTGCACACACCGTAACTATTCTAAAAATGGCGAACACGTCTTAATTTTGAATGAAAGGTGAAAATACTGGCAAAATGTTGATATATTCTGAAGTCGAGAATTACAACTTCACTGCCAAGCCCATATTTATCCTAACACAGTCATGCACACACCCTTTGATTCACGTTAGCAAGTTTATGGTAACGTATTTCCCGAAATCTGAACAGATACTTTTTTTTTTATTATACATAGCCATGAACAGGATTGTAACTGGGGTCGACAGCATCGTTGTCTACCACCTTGACAACAAATTTTTCTCTTCTCCCCTCACAACCCCTCCAAACGCTCGCCTTGTTTTGCCTTCTTCGGCTAGCTTCTTGTCGTTTTATTGTTATTATTACTATTACAAGTCCATCCTTCTACCAACTTTCTTTTTTATTTTATGTACTTCTTTTAGGTTTTTGAAGCCAAATCCAAATTTTTCTTGCTTTTTTGCGAGAGCTCGGCCACATATTTTTTCGGCTTCCTATTTTTTCTGTAAGCCGGATTCCTAATTTACCTTTGCTAACATAAACGAGAATAACTATTTCTTCTTAGTATTCATTAAAGGAAAAGAATCTTCCTCTTGATAATGGAAAGACAACTGTATTAAAATTACTGAATATGAAGTCTCTCGTCTTCATAAGGAAAACATGAAAAACTTGTATCCTCTTGAAAAACGTTTTTTAGAACTTAAAACTTCTCTGTTTATGGCTTAAGATGATTAAAAAAATAAAATACATAAAATTTGATGTACTTTTCTATGCTTTTGAAGCCAAATCCTCATTTTTCTTACTGTTTTGTGAGTGCTCGGCCACTTTCTTTTGTCGGCTTCCTATTTTTTCTGTAAGCCGGATGCCTGAATTACCTTTGCTAACATAAACGAGAATAAATATTTCTTCTTAATATTAATTAAAGGAAATGAATCTTCCTCTTGATAATGGAAAGACAAGCAAGTATATTAAAATAAAATGAAACGTGAAGTCTCTCATCTTCATAAGGGAAACATAAAATCCTGTATCCTCTTGAAAAACGTTTTTTAGAACTTAAAACTTCTCTGCTTATGTCATAAGATGATTAAAAAAATAAAATAGATAAAAATTGATATCTAATTTCTTCATGAGGATGTAGTCCGGTGCGTCTTGCCACGGACTTGATTTCTTTTCTTGTAGTGTCTCGTGAAAGGATCGAAGGCGTTCTGGTACCAGTTATCTGTAATCGTCCAAGGCTGACAACTCTGAATTCTGTACCAATATTAATCTATTATTGTTCTCTGTATAATTTTATTCAATGATCATACTTAGGAAGCATGCGTAATTTGTTTTTGTAGTCTTTTGTCCGCATGAGATGATGGTGCTTGGTCGTTAGATACACACAGTAATCTTCTTTGCTTTTATTTTCTGCCTTCAAGATATAGTGCACTGTGTGCCCTTTTAGCCAGTTAACAGTGTTTCTTTTCATATTAGGATATGGCACTGCGTCTGGAGTCAGAAAATCTGCGGAGGTGAAAACGGTTGGAGATGTTCTGTTAACGGTCGCTAATTTCTGCTTAACTATATGCCATATGTCTCTTACTCTTTCACACACGAATCGGTGTTCTTCAGAGTCAAGGAGGTTGCATGACGCGCACAAGGGCGAATTTGTGAGATGTATAGCATGCAATTTGGAATTAGTTGATATTTTCCTGTTGACTGCATTATACCAAGTTGCTTTCACCTTAGAGGGTAAATTCCCATCGTGGATATTTTTCCAAATTCAAGACCAGTCGTTGTTGGGGTATTGTCTTTCAATAATATTTCCTTCCTTAGCTTCCATCAGATATACACTCCTGGAAATGGAAAAAAGAACACATTGACACCGGTGTGTCAGACCCACCATACTTGCTCCGAACACTGCGAGAGGGCTGTACAAGCAATGATCACACGCACGGCACAGTGGACACACCAGGAACTGCGGTGTTGGCCGTCGAATGGTGCTAGCTGCGCAGCATTTGTGCACCGCCGCCGTCAGTGTCAGCCAGTTTGCCGTGGCATACGGAGCTCCATCGCAGTCTTTAACACTGGTAGCATGCCGCGACAGCATGGACGTGAACCGTATGTGCAGTTGACGGACTTTGAGCGAGGGCGTATAGTGGGCATGCGGGAGGCCGGGTGGACGTACCGCCGAATTGCTCAACACGTGGGGCGTGAGGTCTCCACAGTACATCGATGTTGTCGCCAGTGGTCGGCGGAAGGTGCACGTGCCCGTCGACCTGGGACCGGACCGCAGCGACGCACGGATGCACGCCAAGACCGTAGGATCCTACGCAGTGCCGTAGGGGACCGCACCGCCACTTCCCAGCAAATTAGGGACACTGTTGCTCCTGGGGTATCGGCGAGGACCATTCGCAAACGTCTCCATGAAATTGGACTACGGTCCCTCACACCGTTAGGCCGTCTTCCGCTCACGCCCCAACATCGTGCAGCCCGCCTCCAGTGGTGTCGCGACAGGCGTGAATGGAGGGACGAATGGAGACGTGTCGTCTTCAGCGATGAGAGTCGCTTCTGCCTTGGTGCCAATGATGGTCGTATGCGTGTTTGGCGCCGTGCAGGTGAGCGCCACAATCAGGACTGCATACGACCGAGGCACACAGGGCCAACACCCGGCATCATGGTGTGGGGAGCGATCTCCTACACTGGCCGTACACCACTGGTGATCGTCGACGGGACACTGAATAGTGCACGGTACATCCAAACCGTCATCGAACCTATCGTTCTACCATTCCTAGACCGGCAAGGGAACTTGCTGTTCCAACAGGACAATGCACGTCCGCATGTATCCCGTGCCACCCAACGTGCTCTAGAAGCTGTAAGTCAACTACCCTGGCCAGCAAGATCTCCGGATCTGTCCCCCATTGAGCATGTTTGGGACTGGATGAAGCGTCGTCTCACGCGGTCTGCACGTCCAGCACGAACGCTGGTCCAACTGAGGCGCCAGGTGGAAATGGCATGGCAAGCCGTTCCACAGGACTACATCCAGCATCTCTACGATCATCTCCATGGGAGAATAGCAGCCTGCATTGCTGCGAAAGGTGGATATACAGTGTACTAGTGCCGACATTGTGCATGCTCTGTTGCCTGTGTCTATGTGCCTGTGGTTCTGTCAGTGTGATCATGTGATGTATCTGACCCCAGGAATGTGTCAATAAAGTTTCCCCTTCCTGGGACAATGAATTCACGGTGTTCTTATTTCAATTTCCAGGAGTGTATGTAGATGTCCTTTACTTTCGTCAACTGCTGTTCTGTGAGCCTCGATGAGATATATTTGTACTCGACGAGAAAAGTTTTAGGGGACACAGACCAGCTAGTATATGCCGCACACCTATTGGCGGCTGCATGCTCGCAGGAGCAGTTTCATTCAGCAAGTGGGCCGTTAAGCTGTCCGGCATCTGTTTCCATTGCTTGTACATTCGACACAGATATAACGCTCGTGACCTGTAACTGACATCAACGAGGTTTAAACGTCCTTTACTTGTTGGGAGTGTTAGTGTATTGAACTTCACTTTGAAAATGTTGCCTTTTCTTACAAAGCTTCCTATCGCGGACAAAATTCTTCTGCCTGTTTCTAATGGCATCGGGAAAGCTTGTACAACATAGTTAAGTTTGGATGTTTATACAAATTTAATATAGTGAATTTCTGTATCTCGTCCAATTGCATCATACTGTTTCCTTGTACAGACGTTCGTATGCTAGCAAGTAGTTTTATATAACTGACGGTAATGGTGTGTTGGATGTTGCTCCTAAATTCAGTACCCAAACATTTCAATGTGGACACTTCCGTCAATTGTCCCCGATTTTGCATGCGTATTCCTCTGCTTACGTTCATGATGCCTGACTTCCTTTTATTTAGTTTGGCGCCAGAAGCAAGTTCATATGTATGTACAATCTGAAGAGCTTTCGCCACTTCATCTTCATTTATAACCATGACGCCCACATCATCTGCGTAGGCGTGGCACACTATTTTCTTGCCGTTTATACGCAATCCTTGCAGGTGATGCGTGAGTGTCGCGAGGAGAGGTTCTATTGCTATTGCGAAAAGGGCCATTGACATTGGGCAACCTTGTCGTACGGATTCAGTCAACTCAATCTCTTTACTTAGTTGGCCGTTTAACGTTATTCGTGCTACACTGTTTTTCAAAATTTCTTGAATAATCCTCACGAATCGTGGCGGGAATCCCATTACTTACATGCTTCCGAGGAGATACTTATGATCTACTCTGTCAAACCCCTTCTCTAAGTCTAATGACACTAACGCACATTTTATTCAGCATTCATTTGCGGTTGATATTATATCCCTATATTCACATATATTCTGATAGATGTTTCTGTCTTTGCCTAGACATGTTCGATACGGGCCAGTTACAGAGATAATAACCATTTTTATTCTTCTTGCTAATACGCGGGCCATAATTTTGTAATCACCGTTGAGTAATGTTACTGGGCGAAGGTTTTCAGTTTCTTTGCCTTCATTTGCTTTTTTTAGGAATTAGAACTATGATCCCTTCAGGAAAATCTTTGGGAACGTCAACATTTCCATTCATGAGTTCGTTGTACGTGCATAGCAACCTGCTTTTCATTTGTGGCCAGAACACTTGGTAGAATTCCACGGGGTACCATCAGGTCCTGGAGGCTTATTTTTAGGACTCTGTGCTATTGCGTCTTTCAGTTCGTCCTCTTCTATTTCAGAGGTGAGATTTTCTTCTTGCTCTGTACTAATTCATCCTGATACGTTTCTAACAAGATCTCGCCGCGCCTCGTCGACGGTAGGTTTGTTAGACATCACATCTGAGATACATTTATGAACAGCGTTTTGAATTTCATTCTGTTTTGTGTGACTGGTCCCATCAGGTTACTTAACTTCTGTCAGTATTTTTCTGTTTCCTCTCTTATTCTCACGCACTACATGGTACATAGCCGTTTCTTCCCCTTTCTACAATCTTTAGTATTCTCGCTCTGACTTTAAAACCTTCTGACTGTCGCCGCTTCAGTGCTAAAAGTTTTGCTTTAATTTTCTGAATCCGGCTAAAGTTCTCCATTAATCGTGTTTGCAGGGTGTACAGGTCTGTAAAGCAGCTAAAATAAAACTCATTCGTCTTTTTAATCCAGAAGATTTTCTGTCGTGAGTAATCGATCATCATTCTTCTTATTTTAGGCTTAGCACACTGTAACCACCAAGCTATGGCAGAATTGTAAAGCGAGAATCGTTTCTCGCATTCTTTCAGACATTAGTAAATGCCACGCGACATTCCTCATCCTGTAGATGTGTAATGTTGAGTTTCCATATGCCCCTCGCTCGGTAAGTCTCTTGCTTTTCCAAATTTACTGTGGTGATGTACGCGGCGTGGTCAGAAAACATTGTAGGCCAGACCTCAGACTGGAGTACATGGTTCTTAGGGTTGGACGAGACATAAATTCTGTCTAGCCTGTTTGCTGAGGGACTGGTAAAATATGTGAAACCGGGCTGTGCGCCATGGGTATGTTACCAGGTATCGGTTAACTGCAATTTGTGGACTATTCTTTCCAGTTCTGAAGACTTGTTGAAATTCGGTGTCTGGTCTTTCGGGCTAAGAACAGTATTAAAACTGTCGGCTAGGATTATATAATCTTAACGTGTACCGAGTAGATGAACGATTCCACTTTTTAAAAAATCCGCTCTAGCACGCCTGTTATTGTTTCCTGACGGTGTATAAACGTTGATGATGCGGGCGTTAGAACAGTCACTACAATTCCTCCAGTATTTTCAAATTTTGCTATTTGAGTGACACGGATTTCTTCTTTCGTGAGAATGGCGGTTCCCAGCTCTGCACCGATACCGGGGTTTATTATGGCGTTGTACCCACGTATCTTTTCTAATTTAATATCTGTTACTTCCTGTACCAGTAGTACATCAACGTCAGCTGCATATAGAAAGTCTTGCAGATGCTATAAATGCAGGGAGGAGCGTATCTTATTAATGTTCAACGTGGCGATTTTGTAGGCTTGTGCTGCGTTCATATTGTCCTATTCATTACCGAAGTCAATATTCGTCATACGAAGTGCTGTCGGACGAAAATCCTTTTTCACATGTATGTTCCGGCAATGATGTATCCATCGTGTTCAGTTGATCTCGTGTGGCAGGAGTTTGTCCCGTTCCTCCAGTTTCATTCAATTCTTAATCTTGGTTCATTTGGTCCGATTCATCAGCCCAGTTTTGGTGTTGATTAGCTTTCGATGTCTCTTTTTCTGCATTTCTGGTCGCACGGAAAACCTTTTCTGCATGGAAATTTGCTATCGGCTTTAATCTCTCGTGTGACGAATGGTCCGTTGACATGGGGCATGATGTCTTTGATTTGCCGTGCAAGGGGTCAGGTGCATTCATACTCAGAACCTGATTACTATGTTGTTCTCCATGCAGTTTGTTGCTAATCTGCTCTGCTTTTTCTCGCAAAGGCGGTGCCAGTTGTTCAGCGCCCTTATGAGCTAGTCTCCTCTTCTTATGTTTCCTTGGAGGACTGACTCTTGGGGAGGTTTCAACGTTTTCCATTGCCTCTTGGGTTTCTTGCACTCGGTCCTGTTCGCTGGCAAGTGATGGGTCCGTTTCCTATTTGTTTTCTGGAGACTGCTTATTCTGAATGACTATAATCGGTTCAGGTTGGTTCAAATGGCTCTGAGCACTATGGGACTCAACTGCTGAGGTCATTAGTCCCCTAGAACTTAGAACTAATTAAACCTAACTAACCTGAGGACACCACAAACATCCATGCCCGAGGCAGGATTCGAACCTGCGACCGCAGCGGTCTTGCGGTTCCAGACTGCAGCGCCTTTAACCGCACGGCCACTTCGGCCGGCAATCGGTTCAGGGGTTTGTTCTATTTGAACAGAGATATTTGGTTCTTTTCTTGACTCTTTGGTTGTGTTGTCACCGTCGAGTTATTAACTTCCATCACCACTTCATTGTCGCGAGCAGCAGCGTCAATAGCGTGGCGCGTATGGAGTTGTCCAGCGGCTGCCGCTACGTAAGTTAAAGGCAACGTTGACCTGGCTGGGGTCTCGCTGCTTCGCCCGCAAGTAGCTGGGCCATTCGGCGTTGTATACACTGCGAGCGGACATGGCCTGTACCGCCGCATGACGCGCAGGTTCTTGGCTGCCCATCATATATTGCTATAGCCCGATAACCACAAACATTTATACACGAGGGTATGTGCTTGTGTAAATCAACTCGCAATTGCCTGATACCATTCAAGACGGGGAAATTGTGAGCAGGAGACGACTTTTCTGCAAAATTGCTAATTATTCTCCGATAAGGAGCTATCACCGAATTGATCTGCTCTATGGTGATTTCAAATGGTAGCTCAAAGATACGGACAGGCCTTAATCCAAAGCCAGCATGCGTAACACGAACTTCACTAATAAAGCCATCGTGATGTTTGAACTTAAATGTTGCGCCACTAGATTCAACAATTTTGTCCCATTATTCCGTGTTTTTAAGCTTAACATACACGATGCTACTCACAGCTGAAAGGTGAATACCTATGTTGTTGTTGTTGTTGTGGTCTTCAGTCCTGAGACTGGTTTGATGCAGCTCACCGTGCTACTCTATCCTGTTCAAGTTTATTCGTCTCCCAGTACCTACTGCACCCTACATCCTTCTAAATCTGCTTAGTGTATTCATCTCTTGGTCTCCCTCTACGATTTTTACCCTCCACGCTGCCTTCAAATACTAAATTGGTGCTCCCTTGATGCCTCAGAACATGTCCTACCAACCGATCCCTTCTTCTTGTCAAGTTGTGCCACAAGCTCCACTTCTCCCCAATTCTATTCAATACCTCCTCATTAGTTATGTGATCTACCCATCTAATCTTCAGCATTCTTCTCTGGCACCACACTTAAAAAGCTTCTATTCTCTTCTTGTCTAAACTATTTGTTCCGACAATGGGCACAAGACACTGTCCATTCCGTTGAACTGCTCTTTCAAGTCCTTTGCTGTCTCTGACAGAATTACAATGTCATCGGCGAACCTCAAAGTTTTTATTTCTTCTCCATGGATTTTAATACCTACTCCGAACTTTTCTTTTGTTTCCTTTATTGCTCGCTCAATATACAGACTGAATAGCAAGTTTCACTTCCATACATGGCTATACTCCATACAAATACTTTCAGAAACGATTTCCTGACACTTAAATCTATACTCGATGTTAACAAATTTCTCTTCTTCAGAAACGCTTTCCTTGCCATTGCCAGTCTACACTTTATATCCCCTCTACTTCGACCATCATCAGTTATTTTGCTCCCCAAATAGCAAAAATCCTTTACTACTTAAAGTGTCTCACTTCCTAATCTAATTCCCTCAGCATCACCCGACTTAGTTCGACTACGTTCCATTATCCTTGTTTTGCTTTTGTTGATGTTCATCTTATACCCTCCTTTCAAGACTCTGTCCATTCCGTTCAACTGCTCTTCCAAGTCCTTTGCTGTCTCTGACAGAATTATAATGTCATCGGCGAACCTCAAAGTTCTTATTTCTTCTCCATGGATTTTAATACCTACTCCGAACTTTTCTTTTGTTTCCTTTATTGCTTGCTCAATATACAGACTGAATAGCATCGGGGAGAAGCTACAAACTTGTCTCACTCCCTTCCCAACCACTGCTTCCCTTTCATGTCCCTCGACTCTTGTAACTGTCATCTGCTTTCCGTACAAATTGTAAATAGCCTTTCGCTCCCTGTATTTTACCCCTGCCACCTTCAGAATTTGAAAGAGAGTATGCCAGTTAACATTGTCAAAAGCTTTCTTTAAGTCTACAAATGCTAGAAACGTAAGTTTGCCTTTCCTTAATCTTTCTTCTAAGATAAGTCGTCGGGTCAGTATTGCCTCGCTTGTTACAACATTTCTGTGGAATCCAAACTGAACTTCCCCGAGGTCAGCTTCTATCAGTTATTCCATTCGCCTGTAAAGAATTCGCGTTAGTATTTTGCAGCTGTGACTTATTAAACTGATAGTTCGATAATTTTCACATCTGTCAACACCTGCTTTCTTTGGGATTGGAATTATTGTACTCTTCTTGAGGTCTGAGGGAATTTCGCCTGTCTCATACATCTTGCTCACCAGATGGTAGAGGTTTGTCAAGAATGGCTCTCCCAAGGCTGTCAGCAGTTCTAATGGAATGTTGTCTACTCCCGGGGCCGTGTTTCGACTTAGGTCTTTCAGTGTTCTGTCAAACCCTTCACGCAGTATCGTATCTCCTATTTCATCTTCATCTACATCCACTTCCATTCCCATAATATTGTCCTCAAGAACATCGCCCCTGTATAGACCCTCTATATAATCCTTCCACCTTTCTTATTTCCCTTCTTTCCTTAGAAATTGGTCTCAATCTGAGCTCTTGATATTCATGCAGGTGGTTCCCTTTTCTCCAAAGATCTCTTTAATTTTCCTGTAGGCAGTGAGATATGCCTCTACATCCTTACATTTGTCCTCTAGCCATCCCTGCTTTGCCATTTTGCACTTCCTGTCGATCTCATTTTTGAGACATTTGTATTCCTTTTTGCCTGCTTCACTTACTGCATTTTTGTGTTTTCTCCTTTCATCAATTAAATTCAGTATCTCTTCTGTTACCCAAAGATGTCTACTAGCGCTCGTCTTTTTACCTACTTGATCCTCTGCTGCCTTCACTATTTCATTCCTCAAAGCTACCCATTCTTCTTCTACTGTATTTCTTTTCCCCATTCCTGTTAATTGTTTCCTTATGCTCTCCCTGAAACTCTATACAACCTCTGGTTTAGTCAGTTTATCCAGGTCCCATCTCCTTAAATTCTCACCTTTTTGCAGTTTCTTCAGTTTTAATCTACAGTTCATAGCCAATAGATTGTGGTCAGAGTCCACATCTGCCCCTGGAAATGTCTTACAATTTAAAATCTTGTTCCTAAATCTCTGTCATACCATTAGATAATCTATCTGAAACCTTCCAGTATCTCCAAGATTCTTCGATGTATACAACCTTCTTTCATGATTCTTGAACCAAGTGTTAGCTATGATAAAGTTATTCTCTGCGCAAAATTCTACCAGGCGGCTTCCTCTTCCATTTCTTAGCCCCAATCCATATTCACCTACTACGTTTCCTCCTCTTCCGTTTCCTGCTGTCGAATTCCAGTCACCCATGACTATCAAATTTAAGTCCCCCTTCACTACCTGAATAATGTATTTTGTCTCATCATACATTTCATCAATTTCTTCATCACGTGCAGAGCTAGTTGGCATATAAACTTGTACTACTGTAGTAGGCGTGGGCTTCGTGTCTATCTTGGCCACAATAATATGTTCACTATGCTGTTTGTAGTAGCTTACCCGCACTCCTATTTTTTATTCGTTATTAACCCTACTCCTGCATTACCCCTATTTGATTTTGTATTTATAACCCTTTATTCACCTGACCAAAAGTCTTGTTCCTCCTGTCACCGAACTTCACTAATTCCTATTATATCTAACTTTAACCTATCCATTTCCCTTTTTAAATTTTCTAACCTACCTGATCGATTAAGGCAGAACTAAAACCGGCAAACTACAACTTCCTTCGGAGCTCATACTACACACGACCTTACCATTGAAAGACTAGACTGCTGTAAGCATTCTCTATCTCCAAGAGAAAAGACGCGCCAAGAAAACTTTGTTCTGACTGGTCAGATTTCTTTAAGGATAATAGAAAAATTTTATTCGTCTGCGTTAATCTGTGCTTTTCATGACTAGCCAACAGGTAACAAACTTTCGAATTGTACTTTTTTCCGAAATAAATATTTCACTATCTGATATTTAAATATTTTACGTTATTAACTACTTTCATTTGCACCCAAATTAGCTTTCCTTTTACCACAAACTTACTTAACATATCGTGATACCAAATTCCATGTCGTCTGCATTTACACTGTCTTAAAAATTCCTGACGCTAGTTCGTAAGGCGTTTGTTAGTATAACAATGATCTACATATTGACTTTAGACCACATTCACGCATCATTGATGTTACTGAAAACATGTAGAAAACTGTACAAACATAAATAAACAAAAAGCCTTCAAGAAATGCACGGAACAATTCATCATTGACACTACTAAAAACGTATAGAAAACGGTACAAACATAAATAAACAAAAAGTCTTCAAGAAATAAAAAGAACAATTCACAAAAGTATTATCTTGACTTGTTTCTTGAATGTCTCTGTCCGCCACTGTAGTCTGATGGATGAAATTTAGAACTACGTACTCGACTGAACCCGCAGCAGACCATCTGTCACTGTGCAAGCATGAGTCATTCTCTCGATACAAAGGCTCCCGACAGGAGCGATATAAAGGCGCTATGCTTCACAGTCTCGCCGCGTCCATTCCTGAAAAGAGAGCCAAACTGACAACATTTTAACGCACAGTGAATTTAATAATTCTGTCTCTACATGTATTCTGTCCAATCCAAAGTATATTTCAGAAGAAGTGCAGGCGGGAAACGAAAAAAAAGTTTATTCAGGCAGAAGAAGTGGGTTGCATTGAAGTTGAAAAAGCTGAATCTTAAAGGAGTACATGACCGAATAGAGTCCAAGCGCACTTAACACCTTATACATGCAGAGTGCTTTGAGATGAGTAGTAAATGTTACGGGAAGTGGCAGTATAGACTATTTAGTATAAAACATTTCATGTATTATGTTCTGTTTCTGATTGGTAAAGAGGTACAGCTTTTACTGTGTAACGGAGGCAAATTACTAACTTCAAAGCTGATTCATAAATTTTTCCTCCGACTTCAATGATTTTCCGGATTTTTTTGACAACAGCAATTACACTGCCTCTGAGGTTGTCTTGGCGTTCTTTTGAGGGGGAAACGCTATTCATGGTACGATCGATCATTCCAACTTTATCTGCAGATTTCGCCCTCCAGTCATCCCCACAGAAAAAAAATTTAAAATTGTAGAATCGGGGCAAGAAACGTGACCACTTCTGACGATTCCTCTACAAGGAAAAATGCCTGTTTTCTTAACGTGTTACCTGACGAGTGGAATTCGCAGGTAGCCCGTCATGGTGGAAAGACCAAACAATTCTCGTCGCCAGAGCAATCTCTTCTCCCAAAGCAGGAATCCCGCTTTCACGAAATTATTGGTAACAGCCACGTCTACTAAGAGCTATGAGTGTTATTGATACCGTCGTGAGTGAAAGTGGCTTCATAAGCAAACAGCATTAATAGTATTGCTCGGCTATTTGCAGTAAGCAGAGGACAAAACTACAATCGTCTACCTTCCCCTCCTTCTTGAAGGTGTTCAGCCGCTTGCAAATAATAAAATAGAGGCAGTACATATGTAACGTCCGCCATCGTGTCGTATGTGGAAAACCAATACGTCTAAAGATTGTGGGTGGGTTAGTTCTATTATCCATCTAATCCATCTGGACTCTGTCCACTAGCACGTTCGAATGACATAAGACTGTGGCACCAATTACAGTATTGTTGTATTTGTTACGATGATAAAATACAAACTATGGCTTGCCGTGGCGATAAGTGTATTGCAAGCCGTCACATGCTTTAATCATAACTGTATCTACGAGTGATGTTAAATGTTGTTGTCTTTACATGAAGGAAAAACTTCTCAATAACCTTCAAATCGTGAGCTACACCCTTAATTTTTTATTTATGGAATTAGTGTCTGTTTTCATGGCACTGTTGTTACCTATGTCTTTGGTCACTTTCAGAACTCCAGTTAATAATCCAATTAACTAATGTAATAAGATTGAACCGTGGATTGCTGGTGTATCCGTGTATTACCACAAAAAAAGTAAAATAAGAACGATGGTTAGTTGAGGAAGTATGAATGAGAACTGTGGTATATTTGAGTTTAAAAAGATGATAAGTTTTTAGTCATCCTTTTATAACGACAATGAGTAGATAAATCTTACAAGAAAAATGACAAACACAAATCAGAAAATGGATTGACAGGCAAAGCATTCGTTGGGGTGGAAATTATACAAATTCTCCCCAGAATTAATCGTTTTTACAGCGCAATCTGACTTTGTTTATATGACTACACTTTGAGGACCAATTACATGCAAATGAAATCATGTACCATCAAGTAAGCCACAAACTATGGTTCACGGAGAACAGGGCGCTGTGAATATCACTTAACAACCCTGCTCTGGTACAGCCATGCTTTATCCTTTCACCTTCATTCAGGGGACAGCAGAAAACTGCACGCTATGGGCAAGGAGCAGCACAATGCGGCAACTATAATGTTCTGACGCGTCCATGAAAATTTGCAAACTACACGGACTGGCGTTCAGATTATTAGAACACGGGAAAGTTCCCTGTCAGAGTCCTGAAATGCCGGCAGATTTCTGTGTGAGGTGCACCAGTTCGCTGGTCTGCCAAACCAATTTGACTCACAGGCAAGACAGTGTGTGCTGGATTTGTCAAACATCACAAGGCCAACTCAGGACAAATGAGTTCACCCTCGTGATACACGATATGACCAAAATGATATGCAGTGCCACTGTCAGTACAGTTGGAGACTGCCAGTGGCTCTTAGTCCACCACAAGTTGCAGACCGCAAGTCTCACCCTCTTGGGAAAGACCTGAAGTTCTCCAGAGCAGAACCAGAAGACAAAGAATGCAAACAATCAAGTTCACTTTCCCACTTTCCACCAAGCCTTGGTACAGGAGCCGAATTAGGAAAAAAAACCTGTTCTGTTGAATCCTGAGAGAAGCCAGTCAGCGACTCAAAATCTGTCTTGTCTGAAAAAGAAGATTTTCGGCAAAGGAGGCATCATTCTCAGGTAAGTGAAATCTGGTTGCGCAAGACAGAGCGGATCAGGTTGTGAAACAGGGGCCAAGGTCACTTAATGTTAGTTGCACAAGAAAACAGAACTTTATTCCTCGAAAACACAATGCACAGTTTTCTCTTTAACACAACAAGGATCAATTCACTGATGAGGGGCCAAGTAACTTCTCCACAATAATCTTAAGAAAGGTCCAAACAGTAACTCAAGGATAATTAAAGACAACCTTAAGACAAACATTCACAGAACACGGCTGAAGGCCGTTTCAAGAATTCAAGATAATTAAAGAGACACCTCACAGATAAGGATTTACATACTAAAGCCACAGGTTCTGAAACAAACGCTGTTGAAGGCCGAATTACAGAGCAACAAGAATCTTAAATGAAACACGGCTGAAGGCCTAATCTTAAAATAGTTGTCATGAAGTTCGGCTGAGGGCCATATGCTAAACCTAAAACAGAGAATATTAATACACGGCTGAAGGCCTGGACAGTACCTGCGTCCAAATAAAATGACAATCACAAACAACAAACAGTGCTGCTCAGGCGTGTTCCAACGGTCGGCTTGGTGAGGAAACTCTAAGCACAGTTTAGGTGACACAGGCAGCCGAGCTTAACACTGAACAATCGGGTCGCAACACTAGCCGGCCGGAGTGGCCGAGTGGTTCTAGGCGCTACAGTCTGGAGCTGCGCTACCGCTACAGTCGCAAGTTCGAATCCTGCCTCGGGCATGGATGTGTGTGATGTCCTTAGGTTAGTTAGCTTTAAGTAGTTCTAAGTTCTATGGGACTGATGACCTAATTAAGTCCCATAGTGCACAGAGCCATTTGACCAATTTTTTTTTTTTTTTTTTTTTTTTTTTTTTTTTTTTTTTTTTTGCAACACCACATAGGGACGGCTGAAGAGCCAACCAGCAGTCTAATCAATTCCCTCTGACGCAATCGACCAACTGCCTGTTCCAGTACGCAGACAGCATTCATCTGCTCAGTGGAAATCACAGAAGCTACACACAGTTCCACGTGAACACACTTCACAAGAACTCGAGCAATCGTAAAAGTAATCACAGTGGAATAACAAGGACGTATCAATTCTACCCACAGAGAGTTTCCACAACCGGTCGGCGACCAAATACATGTCGTCCGATGAGACGACCGACTGAACGACCGACTAACGGTAGTCCCGCTCCAATCTCCTTCCGTCGGACAGTTCACGTGTGTCGCCAGCGGTCGGCGAGTACTGGATGTCCGCACCTCACTGGCGCTCCGTCCCCGACTTCACTGGTGCTGCGTCTGGACTGAACTGCCAACTGGTCCTCCAGACACACCACGACCCGGAAATACTAGCGGTCGCTCCAAGGATAGTACGACGGTGCACTTATCGATAAGTTCTGCTGCTGCCACTCACGGGCAAGCAAACCAGCAACCTAGTGACGCCAGTAAATGGAATAAGAAAACGAGGCAGCAGTACGGTAATAGAAGATGACAAACAAGTAAGCATGGACATGTTTCAGCAAAAATCGTCTGGCTAGATGGGACCGCAGTCCCTCATTTATGGACAGATCTAATCCTTCCACGCCGACCATTTCCAATACCGGAAAGTAGGCTGTTGAAATTCCCAGACAGTCATACTTATGAAATACCTTTTTTCCGCTCGCTAAAGGAAACTGGTGATTTCCTAGCGTCAGCGGAGTTAGTCTAAATACGTACATAAGCTGCTCCGTCCGTATTGCTCCATCTTCTAACATGAGAATGCTTGGAGGTTTATGACCGCCGCACTGTTTGCATAAAAGCTCAGATTACAGCAGTCTCTCTTAAATGACTTCCTCCACCCTCTTTTCGCGAACTGGCCACCTTCGCGACGACCTGTCGCCTGGCCCAGGTAAAATGTTTACGAACTGGCGCATCCTGCTCTGACCCTAAATGGGAAAGGGGAGTGTCACTCACGGAAACGTCGCGTCAGCACTGGCAGAGCTCAGCTGATTACCCGAGAAGATTTCGTCAATGAAATCCTCCGAAACAGCCTGCATTCCCATACAGATCAAATATTTTTCAATGTGTTAACTGCACCCTGCAATCAGCTGCGGATGTCCCATCTTAGAAGTCTGGATATTCTAAGAAAGGCGCAGATGTCAGACGACAAAGTATTAAGCCTTTTCTGGAGATGTGTTGCAATGTATTCTAATACTGACAACTCATCAAATATCCTGTCATTCTGGAGATGAAATCTTCGGCGACCAATCAGTGGACAGCAAACTGAACAGTGAGCAGACGCTTTCATTTATAAGAGTGCGTTCTTAGCGAAGAAACGCGAGCGAACGTTTCATGTACTACAGAGAATACCGGTAGTCGTTGGGATAATCCCGCACCAAGTCCCACCTCAGTAGGCTGTCACACAGGTGGGTTGGTCAGACGTCGCAGGGCTGCCGGAGAGGGACGTCGAGCACGTAGGGTGGGGATGAGTGGAGAGCGGCGGTGGTGGTGATGGTGGGGGAAGGGACAGCCTAATCCCGGCCCCGCGCCGCTGCTAAGCCGCCCTGCCGCCGCCATGAATTACACAAATACTTGCGCTAAGCCGACAGACAGAGCGACAACAATTGGGTGTCAGTCGCGAGTCGCAGGGCACGTCCGGCCCGCGCACTTTAGCGTCAGCTGCCGCCGGCCGCGTTACGCGCTAATGCGCGCACAGCGCGCCGGACGACAGCACTAAATATCGATAAACCGGCATTATAGCTGTCCGCCGCCGGCACCTATCGATACGCTGTCGGCTAATACGACAGTATTTGCAGGAACGGTAACACTTTCGTATTCATCTACGCCATCAACGCATGTGCTCATCTGGAAGACAGCGAGGTATGGATTACATTTAACGTAACTACTGAAATAACAGCATCACTGAGTCTTCCTAGTTAAGGGGATGTTGCCGAAAATGTTAATGTTTATTTAGAAAACTTTATAATCACGGTTATTAAGGTAGGGGTTTCATCGTCTGCGTGTGCAAAGGGTATAAGTTGTATTTTAATGGAAAGATATAGTTAAAACACAATTTATATTTTGCCTCAAATATTGATTTTTATTTTCTTTGATTGAGTTTTTATAAAAAACCGTAACTTAAAATCTAACCATGCAATCAGTTTGAAAATTATACTGTTGGGCCCTTGGAGGGTTATAAGGTCACCGGACTGCAATCATTAATTCATGCTTAAATATTAATATCTACAATGTTTTTAATTTTGCGCAATCGGAACTAACTATTTTTGTTAACACTCCATTCTATATATCCGAGTACTGTTAAAAGATATTACGTATAAGTAAAAAACTAAATTTACATCCATATCGACAGATAAGCTATAGTCATGGCGATACATTAACGTGTGTTCCATCTTTATTTCTAGAGTCAGCACCCAGCATTATGCTAGCAATAATGTTGCAACTTCCTGAATCCATCTAAAGATGAGCCTGAAAATGTTTGAAAACTGGTTCATGGAATAAAACATAATTATTCAAAAAAGTGACTGGTTACAGTTTTGTATAACTTATTTACATTCAATATACAGTCACGGTTCTAAAATATCCGTAACGGATAAGCATAATCTGTTGCTACTACGCCAGGTAATAAGAACCATGAGCGAATTTCGGCTATGAAAATTAAACTAACGATACCATCTTTGCAATAAGATCTAACAAAAAGTGTCTCTCAGAAAACGTGACCCCGAATTATATCAGAATAAAAATAACGAGTCAAAGCTTGTCAGCCAAGATAGCAAATGCATGATGTGAAATTATTTGGTTAAAAACTGAAATCAGGTCTCTGTACAAAAAGAAAGATCTCAATTCAAAGCTGTACAATATGTACTTAGAACTTAGCGATAAACTTGTTGCTCATGTATTCATGGTCTTTCTAGATTATGTCAATGTATATGTCAACAAAGGATGTATTATCATCTCACATAGACACGAGAAAAAGATAGATGCTCTGATTTCAAAGAATGCAGTAAAGTCCCCCAGTATCTCTTCTCAAACAGAACATAAGTTTTTTGATAAAGTGACAAATACCACAGAAATATGCTTCAGTAGTAATGAATTAAAGCTGTTAAACAAAGGCCTTAAGTACAACATTATCCCATCACTAAATAAAAGCAACATTAAAGACCTAATAGTTAGCACAAAAATTGCATTTACAGCAGCTAAACTAAAACATAATGAGCAAAATGCTAGAGCTCATAAGGCAAACAACATCATTATGAGAAACATTGACCAGAACAAAATGTACAGTAAGATGAATACTTTGAAGATCTACTAATTCAAAACAAGTAACCACTCAACGAACCCTACACTCCCCATCCCCCCCCCCCCCCGCCCCACACGACACCCCTCCCTGTCCTTAGGTCCTATCTACATCGCGCCAATATAATATCTAACCACTGAATAAAACCTGTCCTATATTTCTAAATTTTAAATCAGTACATTTATGCATATTACTTCAAGCTGGAACAAACAGAAGCTGCCTTTACCAACATTCCAGATCACTGTAATGTTAGAATAAAAATAAGTCAACAGTTAAAGAACTTTTGTTCATGGTTTTTAAATATAAAGTGTACAGCTATACAAACAGCTTTAGTCCATTACAATCACTATAACTTTTATGCATGTACCTTTAGCTGAAATAAACAGAATCTACTCTTGCTAATACCCCAGATCATGTTAACATAACAACAGAAATAAGTCAACAGTTCACCGAAGATTTGTTATTAACTTAAATTTAAATATAAAGCCCCTAGTCTAGAAGACAGCTGCATCTCACAGCAGATACTATAACTCTGTAGCATTAATTCCTGGGTATCCATGCTAATGCCAATCACGTTAAAAAAAACTGCTGTAAACTGCCTGTATTACACGTAATATACAAACAGAAATATGATTTCAGATCACCTGAAGTTTATTCTTGTAGTAGTTTATTTATTTATTGTATTTTGTACTCTCATGTTATCACCAGTCTGATTAAAATATTTGCCCTTATATCGACTTTAATACATGTAAAGAAGAACATATTACATCTCTGTGCAAAGTAGGATTATGCCACATCTTCCTGTCAAGATATTTGTTACCAGCAACAGTTGTAAAGCGCATGCTAGATGCTGGAAAAGTCTTGCTGTCAGAGAGTGAATTAATATGATTTATGTGCGAGTGTGTGTAGTGATATAACAAATGGACATCGAAGTGGAGGCAGACAGATGGACAATAACCGAAAAAGCCGCCTATACTGTCACAGTAAGTAAAAAAACTAAATTTACATCCGTATCGGGAGATAAGCTACAGTCATGGCGATATCTTAAAGTGTGTTCCATCTTTTTGTCATAGAGCCAGCACCTAGCATTATGCTAGCAATAATGATATAACTTTCTGGAACCATCTGGAGATGAACCTGAAAAGGTTCGAAAACCGGTTCATGGAATAAAACATAATTGTGTCTGTTTGCAGTTTTGTATAACTTAGTTACATTCTGTGGATTAAGAAAAAGATCATTTTTGAAAAATCGATTTTCCAAACCCAAATCCATGGCATCTCCCAACAATTCACATGCCCCATGTCGGTTCTTACTACAATTTAGTAGGGTAGGACTCATCCACAGGAAAGGAATTTTTTACAGTTCATCTTCTTTTTTCAAAACAGTAATGAACTGTCTAATATTTACTGCAATGCTTTTCTTAGTGCTGCTGAAATTACAGCAATTTTAGTAAATTTGAATACGCACTGGTTTTTGCAACATTGTGAAATAGCTGGAAGAAAACGATCTGTTCACATTTAACCAACACAGATTCATAAAATATAATTCTTGTGAAACACCACTGACTCTTTATTCACACGAAGAAATCAGTCATATCTTAAGCTGAATCAGTGTCTCTTTTTTATTCCAGTAGGCTTTTAACAGCATTAGTCACAAACAGCTTCTAGTGCCAATTGGATGCCTGTAGCGTAACCGCTCAATTTATAACACTACAGTACAGTGCCTCATAATTACCAATTAATTAATCTGATAACATTGATCTTATTTCTAGGATAAGTATGTAGTTTGTTAATTTGGTCAATGTTCGTTCCTTAAAAAACCATAATATATTTGGAATGTCGGAATGACGTTTCCAATGTGGCAAGGAACTGTAAGTGGATGAGCGAGAATATAGCTAGTTACAGGACAACGCTTGAAAGTATTGGTAATAAAAGTGGTGGGAGAGAAGTAATGTGTAGGCAGGAGTATTAAAAGCTTGTTGCTACTAATTATTACTGCAGACACCATTACTTAGTTACGTACGTGGCTCGCCAGTGTCATAGTTGTAATATTCTGAACATTATAGTGATTTTGACTGAACTATAACTGAAATGACTGGTACTGATAATCCCACTTCACTGACAATCAGTAGGATCATTTTCTTTGACCATTACTGCCCAATGAATCATAAGTGTGAGAGATAATAATATGTCATCAATGAGACATTTTGTGGCACTTGCTGGTTACTTTAAAATCAACCAGTTCATGAAACTATGTGCGTTAATAATTGACTGAAGATCATTGAGCACCGTAGTGCTTTATTGCATCTTATCAGTAACTATCTAGAAATAGTGCAAAGGAAAAGCATCTTAAGACTGCTGATGGATATTCAATTTTTACTAAATGGACTACTTGTGTTCATGCAAATATTTCGTATGTTTCGATTATCGTAACAGCTATGTTGCAAAATTGAATTGGTAAGTTAATAAACTTGTTCCGAATTCTTCTGAAGTAATGTCTACTATGAAACTAGCGATTAATCGTGGGTATTTGGTTGACAAAACCTGACGACAGGTAGCTTTATAGTAAATGATGTTGTCTAGTACATCTAGTGTTACGAGCTGCTAATAAATAATCAAAAATGAGATCAATTAGTTACATAGACTTCCAATGCACTAATAATTAAGTTAAATGCGTTGTGTCATATGTGACCTTTTCATTCTAGCTGCTTCTGTCTACCTACAGAACTGTGACTTTTACGTATTTTCAGTTTCAGTTTATCAATTAAAAATTATGAGCTGTTGGTCACTTGCCAGCTGACGAGCGAAATTTACAACCTTTACTCAAATTTCATACAGTTCTTTGCATTTTTTCGGTTAGCATTATTCTCTTAGGCAACAGAGTTCATAAAATAATTACGATACAGAAGGCTATAAATTGGGCGACTGGATTCTCGGTTTCCTGTTACCGAGGTCACGGTTTGTGGTTACTGGCGAGAAGTCAACTAGTGAAACCGATGTTATCTCTTGGATTCCACAAGGAAATTACTGTGTCCTCTGCTTTTCTTAATCTGCACAAAAAATTCAGAACACATTCTAATAGGCCCTCTTAGAGTGTTTGTTGATGTTATTGTCATTTACCGTCCAGTAAAGTCAGTAGAAGATCAAAATGAATCATAAAACGATGTAGAAGAGATATCTGCATGGTACCAGAAGTGGCAGTTGACCCGAAACCATGAAAAGCTTAAGGTCCAGCGCCCGACAATTAAAAAAAGGCATTAAATTCTGATTACGCGGTAAATTGCATAAATTTAAAGGTTTTCGATTCTACAACAAAGAGAATACATTTACGAATAAATTAAATTGTGACCATCACATACGGTAAATTGTGCACGTGAGCTGCCTCACAAAGTTTGTAGTTAGTTTGTAGCGCCTACTGTCCAAATGTTCCCACAAAATTCCAGTTCTTGTCGCTAGACATGCAGTACCACCTCTCTTTACAACTAGGCCCTTTCTCTAAGCCAACAATGAACACTCGGCAAAATAGTGAAATAAAGAACTTGCTGTAACAGCAACAACGGAACCTGAATGCCACTCACAATTTCGCCCACAAGGGCGTGCCTGCACAAGACGACCACAAACTACGGCAAAGACATTAAAAAAAAACCATTAATTTCAGAACTAAAGTATAACACAAAACGATCAAATTCAACATAAATGTATGGTGTCGATATGCCCAAGCAGCACAACGCTACTTCCGCGAAGAAGCCAGAAGGTTACAGGCACTAATCCACAGACCCGGCTCAACGCTCTTTCTCTCCATAGCGTACTGTATGTCCACCACACAGACGGCTCACACTACAATCTAGCGGATAGCTGTGAATCAGCGCCCTCCAAACCTCGCGCCAGCAAGCAGAGGCACGAATTCAAATCGCCGAAACGATGACATCCAGTACAATATTAACTAAATTGCCTGTAAATGCACAAGACCAATTACTGGAAATTTCGAAAGCCAGAATTGACAACATTGTGCATCATCTTGAACAGCTGGATTGTTTTTATGCCATACATCAATACAGAGAAGGGTGGAGAGGAAACAGCTGGAGACAGGGTAACATGAAAGAAAAGCGAATTGACAATATGAGAGATACTTTTGGTAGCCCACTTACTAGAAGCAGAGGTGAATGGAGTCGTGGAACTTATGATAATTACTACACATATTCGAGGAGAGGTCAGATTGAGTAGGAAAGAACATCAGATGAACTACCTGAAGTGTTGGACATGGACAGACCATGGAAATAAAACTAGTTGAAGTGTTCTGGCTCAGAACTGAATTTTAATAAGGGCCATTGAATATTTACTTAAGATATGATGAAAGGAATTCTATTAAGGTCAAAGGGTACAGTACCGCCCAACATTGAAAATAGGTACAACATTCTGCGTTAGTCTTGTCAGAACAACATTTTTTTTTGTAATAAGAACTCAATTTCACTTAATACACTGAAGCCGGATACCAGTGTAGGAAAGAATGACAATTTATTTATTTAATTGATCACATGTGCACTCTCACAAAACATATCCCTACAACCAATTTGGTGAGATCTGTGAAACGAATGAATGTATGGTCGTCTGCTAACCGCAGATAGTGAATGTGCAATATATGATCATCTTTGAGACGGTCCTTCGGTCACCTTTGGTGGAGCCAAAGAGATGAAATTTACCTGAGCTTTGAGCGCCTGTAATGTGGCTGACCAATACGGTAGCATGGTCTTCCCCCACCTCGACGGAGGTGCGAGATGACCTGAAGAATGTCCATGTTTCAGCACTCTGGCGCTGGATCTTGTGTTGGTAAGACCTGTCTTAGGTGTGCTCCGTAAAGACAAAAGACTGGATAGAATGGTATCCATGTGGAATACTTAAGAGTAGTTTGCAATAATTATTTCTCTATTTCAGGAACTTTTGTGGGGAGAATTATATGACAGGCATGTAATATTAAGGGGATCGTAGTAATATACGGAAGTGATCAACAGTCACAATGAAACCACCTGTAGCAGTAAGTTGAAATACTTCCGAGTGCTAAAATTAAGCTGAATTACTGGCATGTTGGGAATATTTAAGAAATTGCGTGTGCAGGACTTGAAATTAGAAACGAGTACTTCCACGTGGTGAGTACTGTGTGAGTCTCAATCTGTGTATGAGACAAAGGATAAAGAGCTCGTCCATGGTATCAGTTGAGGACTCGCGTGTGTGACGAATATGTTCTTAATATTACATTGCGTGTTATGTTTCTGTGTAACGCTGAATTCAAACTCTAATACTCTGAGAGAGAAGCAAGGTGAGTCAGCCGTCTATCCAGCAACGCCACTTGGCTTGCATTGCACAGGAAGACGTGCATATATCCTCCAGAGTTCGTAGTAAGAAAGAAAAGTTACGAAATGGGGCAGTGTCGTGTGAAACTGGGATGAATACTAATTGATGTGGGAAAGCTGAAAGTGAAGTGAATCTAACATTGTGACTATTCTTTGTGATGTATGTTGCCAGTGTGATGTATTTCATGTAATTTAAGTATGTGTGGTTTGCATGGGAGAGTAGCAAGATAGCTTCAGAGGCAGTGGGTTATGGCCGGCCGGAGTGGCCGAGCGGTTCTAGGCGCTACAGTCTGGAACCGCGCGACCGCTACGGTTGCAGGTTCGAATCCTGCCTCAGGCATGAATGTGTGTGGTGTCCTTAGGTTAGTTAGGTTTAAGTAGTTCTAAGTTCTAGGGCACTGATGACCTCAGAAGTTAAGTCCCATAGTGCTCAGAGCCATTTTTTGCAGTGGGTTATGCATGTTCCTTTTTGTACCGCTCGGTCTGGAGTAAATTTTCGTGATGATGGGCGTGAGAGTCGAAGTGTGAGATATAGCAAAAGATCTACCAACCTATCCAGAAAGTGCACTGTAGTGTTGGATATTTACGAGACCATAAGATAGAGAATCACCAATGTAAAGCCATGCCCACTGGGAGGAGTTTCTACTGTGTAATTGTTGGATAAAATGTAATGGTGTGTCTATCTTATCTTTGAATCATAACAGAATTTATCGAAATAAAATAGATAGTGAAAATAAAAAGACTGGTGGCCTTGTTCTTCGTATAGTGTGTAGTCATGATATCCAGAATTTATAACGTGTGCACCATTCACATTCAGTGTGATGGCCACGTTTTGATCAAAGCCCATAGGTGAGAAAGAAAATGTGGTATTGCCAGAGCATAGTGAACAATCAGCGTTGTGTAAATTTCTAATAGTCAGATGTGCGTTATCCGTTTCCGTTGCGTAATATTCAAACAGGAGAATAAATCCACTCGCTTGGCAAACCACTCATCTTGCAGGCCTGACTGCTTGATGCCACAGTATGAACAAGGCATGTGGGTGCCTCTCAAAGGACCACTTGATGTTTTAGGAGAAAAATGTGGTAAGTGAAAGCTACCATCCCACATAAATGCACAACTATACGGTACAGAAATATCGATGATTCTCAGGTCAGAGTGTGACATTTGTGGAGGTGAGGAAGAGCATCTCTTAAGTACGTAAGAGGAAAAGTATATTCCAGAACCGACAGTGCAAAGGGTAGGAATAATCGGAGCCATTCATGGAAAGAGTAAGCTGTTGGGAAATCAAGCAATTTTGGAAGCTGTGATTCAAGGTAGGAGCTTGAAGTACATAGTTTAAGTTTAAATTTTATAGCATCCCAGCCAACGGCCTTGCCGCAGTGGTAACCCCGGTTCCCGTCAGATCACTGAGGTTAAGCACTGTCGGGCTGGTCTAGCATTTGGATGGGTGACCATCCGGTCTGCCGAGCGCAGTTGGCAAGCGGGGTGCACTCAGCCCTTTTGAGGCAAACTGAGGAGCTACTTGACTGAGAAGTAGCGGCTCCAGTCCCGGAAACTGACATGCGGCCAGGAGAACGGTGTGCTGACCACATGCCCCTCCATATCTGCATCCAGTGACACCTGTGAGCTGAGGATGACACGGTGGCCAGTCGGTACTGATGTAGCTTACCAACACAACTACGAGGATACCATACCAATAGGGACAAGAAGGGAGGCATGAAGGGCGCCAAAAACAGAAATAACAATCATCCATTTATTGCACCATTACACACACACATAATGATATATGAGACATTATAATCGCCATACTCAAATCCATTTTGACAAACAATATGTATCACGAAGGGCACACACACAATGGAGTTTAAGAAATTACAATGGCACATCAACTCTGCCATGACAAACAGTGTGCATAATGAAGTCCACACAATTTTACCAATGTAAGAAATTAAAATAATACTAGCGTAAAATCAACTAAAATGCCTTGAAGGAAATGTTTATGAGAAGAACACGATGGGGCTGCAAGGGAGGTGGCAACACAATACTCAGGTGCACGAAAACAAACAACGGACACCAGGCCACGCCAACAACGGACACGTAAGGCATGCAACTACTCTCTCCGTTGCGGTTCCGTGCGTTCCACCCGAGTAATAGCTACCTGGAACATTTTAATACTTGGAACAGTACACCACCGATCTGCAAATTTAAAAAAAACAATGATATGTGTGAGTGTTTGGGTGCTATTCTGTCATTCTACGCAACAGATTAATCTGAGATGTTCCCTTTACCCTGTGGCTCCTGCAAGATGCAATTTCCCCTCCCACACTACTACAGAAGTCAGACAGACGCTACTAACGTTCTAAAGAGAAATGCCTGAAAAACTTTCAGCAATCAATATCTTCTGGAGTCGTCCACTGTAAGGATTGACACAAAAATTCACAAAATTTCTTACGTAACTACTGGGATACTTGTGTACTGGAGTAGTGCTAGTTAGTGTAGGAAAAACATGAAACTAACAAAATTATTATTTATTTTGCAAAAATTCTGAGAAATCACAATGGCACTTTTAGTTATGAACTGAGCAAGCTATTTCCGGGATCTTAAGGATAGGATTCGCTAATGAAATTTCTATACAAAGTTTAAGATTGTTTTTGAATTGGCAGAATGGCTGAGAGCTGCGCCTAGTCAATTTGAATAATTATCCATTAGAATGTTGCTAGGTACGGTTGAGGCTGTCACATGTGAAATGCAGTGAAGTATACTGTTGTGGAGTAAATATGGAGCTCGCAAGAGCTGTACTGCACAATACCATAAGCTGTGATGAATGCTGTCTGCACCGCTCGCAGCTGACAAATAAGATAACTCTCGTTCTATCTGGATTGACCTTTGCCAATAAAACTCTCCCTACGCTTTGATGAAGTCAAGGACTCCTCTTCGCCCCTAGTCTAACTATTGGCGTGGTACACCGGTCAGATAACCAGTCCAGCCCGATGCCACTCAAAAATTCGTTCGCAGGCGTTTAACTTCAACTCTGTCCGTTCACACTGCACAATAAGTGTGGCGGCCAACACAGTGAACAATGCTTAATCTCGAGGACTCAATATAGAGTCGCACTTCGATGCACTGTCGACAGAGGTGCTCTCCCAGTGAAGTACTGAGGAGAGACTTGTTCCTCGCTCTTTGAGTACACGTACGAGCGCACACGCTCTCGTTACATGTTCTCGCTCCAAGAGTGACAACGGAACGGCCCCTCTCCTGTCAGACATGTAGGGGTATATCTTTTGGTCTCTTCCATTACTACTTCAGCTCAAGGCGTCAGGAATATCGTCTGCCAATCAGAATTGCTCTTCAAAAACGGAAGAATGACGTTTCGTTTAAGGCGACCAATCTGGAAATCTGTAGCATCGGCGTTTGGCGTTTGCTGTCTCCCTGTGAAAACCTCTGAAACTGCATGCTATGTTTGTAAGGAATGCGTAGGCTGAGCACTCCCACACAATGTAGCGAAATTTGCTTTTAAGCCGAACACGGGGTCGTTCTCCCCTTTCACTTGGGCAAACGGTGTCTGCTCCATGGGCGGTCGCCATCCAACGTGCATAAGCTGAATCGTCCTCTGAAGGGACCGGCCTCTCGGCATGCAGTCCGCCTCTCCCGAACTAAGAGCTCTTGTGACCGGTGTGTGTTGAATGTGTGTGTGTACGCCAGCCTCGATTATCTCAGCCCCGGTGTGCACTTGTTATTTGCATATCATTTACATGAATTCATACAACACTGACTTTATCTTATCAAGTTTGGATTCGAATGAAGCATCATGATGTGCGGAATATGATTGTGAGGGCGGAATATGTAAGCAATGAAGGTCAGGAGACCACGTCTTACACATGACATAAAAATACAATAATTTAAGAAAATCACGTCATATGACTATGAGCTTAAGGTCTTTCGGTAATTAACGGATTATGAAACAGGTAAAGGGGCATGTGCCTCTATTAAATCTTCTCTAATTACACTACTAAATTTCTCAGTATCAAAGTTGCAAATAATACAACAAGAATTAAATCATTTAAGTGATAATGTTTCTTTAAAACAATAATAAAATCATTTCATATATCAGAGGACCAAGAATGGCCCGATCAGTACTCCCCAGTGAAGCAATTCACACAAATGGTACTCCACGGCTCCCAGCACACAGCCCCATACAAAATGCAACACAATGCCAGCAACACTGAGTACTACCAAAACCACCAGGCAGTAAACCAAAATCGTACTAAGCCAAAACAAGGACCGACTTTTAAAATAACGAGACCTAGCCCGCGCCGGATAACAGACCAAATGCCGGGAAATCCATAAAAACCTCAGCCAACTTAATACCAAAATAACAATTTATGAACAATATGCAAAACACAAGACCTCTCAGTCCCAAGGCTTCCGTTTAGTCGCGAAAGTGGCTCCGACCCGCCTGCTGAGGTGCCAAGCGTCGTACGGAGTGCCGAATCAAGCTTAACCTCCGTTAACGGAAAGCGGAAGCACCACAAGACAAAACAAACTCCAATCTAACTGCGCAAGGCAAACTCTAAGGAGTGCCACTCGAAGACTATGCAATTGAAGATCAAACATAAAGCACCCAGACTAAAGTGCCGCTGAACGACGCACTTCCATCTCCAGCGTCTAGTAGAGTACGGAGAGCAGCGTACCCCATCGGTATACATCCATGGAACGGTAAACGAGGATAGCAATCCCAGCGAGAGAGAGACAGGAGGACGAAATGACATCCCGCCGCACGTAGGAGGTATTTCAAACTCAGGCTCGACAAACTACAACAGGCGAGATTTGGCTCCCCTTGCGAATCAAGTTAAATGACACACCACGCCGCTGTCCACACTATTAACCGTAAAATCAAAGTCCGGTCTTCCCATCGGGACCCACTCCGCGTCTAGACGCAAACAACACCAGCCGAGCCGAACTGTCTCCACGCCAAGGCAGCCACCTCTTTCCTCGTCACACGCCTCCAACTAAGCTGCGTTCAGCGATCACACACGGAAACAACCGCCTAACGCCAAAGCGCCGTCTGAGTGAAAACTCAGCACTAAGATCGATACGGACTTGGAAATAAGCGAGTACCGTAACAGGTACCTTTGGATCTTCATGACCTGTGCAGAAGGAGTTTTGTTTTAGTTTAGTTTTAGCATCCCAAGAAATCATTGACGACGTAATTCACGATAAGATGTGTCAGCAGAAAGGTACAGGATATGCTGAAAAAGAAGCACTAAAGAAGTTGTTGAGGAAACATACTAAAATATTTTCCTATAGATCTGGTCTCAGGAAGGACTAAGTACAAAAGTTTAAAGTAAAATTACCCCTTTCAAGCTGTCGCTGAATGTAATAGCCATAATATAATGAGAGGTTGTAGATAAGAACATTAAACACATGTTAGAATGGAATGCTGTTGAGAGATCACGAAGTCAGTACTGTAGCCATACTGTTGTGGTAACGAATTAATAACGGAACTGGGAACGCCCATAACGAAAGTGAGTGCGCCAAAAGATCTTTCAAAAATGGCTCTGAGCATTATGGGACCTAACTTCTGAGGTCATCAGCCCCCTAGAACTTCGAACTACTTAAACCTAACTAACCTAAGGACGTCACACACAAACATGCCCGAGGCAGGATTCGAACCTGCGATAGTAGCGGTCGCGCGGTTCCAGATTGTAGCGCCTAGAATCGCTCGGCCACCCCGGTCGGCCAAAAGGTCTTTACAATACTGTAAATATTAAACATTATTATGGGTGAAGAATGACATTCACTATTATGACACCAAAAAATTTGATGCTTTTGTAATACGAAAAATTAATTGTTGTGGCTCGGCTTTGAGCACTATGGGACTTAACATCTCAGATCATCAGTCCCTAGAACTTAGAACTACTTAAACCCAACTAACCTAAGGACATCACACACATGCATGCCCGAGGCAGGATTCGAACCTGCGACCGTAGCAGTCGCGCGGAATTGATTGTTGTCTTCATGAAAGTTGTGCCAATACTGTGCTAACGTAGTGTGGCCTTGCTCATGAATGTTGTAATCCTCTACGTGTAGCTTAAGAGGGAAAGATGCAGAGTCAGCATGTTAGTTAATGGCTCCTCTGCAAGTAACTCGTATTGTTTGGCTCATCGACACTCAACAGCCGTTATCATCAAGGACTCATAAGACGTAGCCAAAAAAACAGGTGACGTATTAGTGACGGAGATGTGTCAAGGCGACACAGGAGTTTATGTCTTGTTTGCCAAAAGACTAGACGACTGCTTGCCACTTAAAAACTAAATGGTCTGTGTGTGGATTGTATTATAACAAGTTTGTCTATGTTTTAAATACTGATGTAAATGACATTTCTTTTCCGGAATAGTATATTGTATGTGTCTACTCCATGTCTTGTTTATGTATGTTACAGGTCTGTGGTTCTGGAGATAGATGACAAAGGATTCTTTCAAAATCTGATTACCATGACCCGTCTGTTGATCGAAAATTGATCCTGCAATCGCATCAACAGACATAAGCAGATGAACGAGCAATGTGGCTAAATTGCAAATATAACCAATGAAATTGGTTGTTCCAATTTTTTAGCATACTCCTTTCGAGGCACAAGGGGTGATTTGAGATAATATATTAGATGTGATACACTTCTCTGCCAAGATCACTAACGAAACCTTTATTCTTGATAACTGATTTCGGTAATCAGTGTTACTCTCTACAGATATGTAAACCAGTTATACAGTGTAGCTATAAAGAAAGCAATGATAATATACCGTATCAAGTACAATACAAAAGAAAAACCAGAAATACTACATACTCGATAAACAGCTTGTTACATACTTCCTCCCGATGAATTGGCAGATATGTAACACACTTTAAGACCGAAGCACTGGCGAGTAAAAATTAAAACGACTATGCACACAGTTATTCATCACACACTTGAGTCTTATGCCACTCATAATAGAGCACATCATGGCAGCCAGAGCACAGTTACTACGTTGAATTATGTGTGTCGCCATTAGTACTGTGGTTTCTATTCATGTGGTGTCCACAGCGTACATTGTTACCTAAAGGACTTTGAATAAGTGTTGCTTGTAAACGTACTTCTGCCCTTTCTTGAAAAAAATTTACGTAGGTACGTTCCATAATTAACGTTATAAAAATAATTTTTAGTGTCTTCCTTAATTAATTATTACCAATAATTTGTAAACATGTCTTTAGATTAAGTTTCGTCCAAGTTTTGGATAGCACATTGTAATGTAGTCACAAAAATTATTTTAAGGGAGAATATAAATGTACATTTGGGACAGCTGTCTGTCCAACTGGCAACGTCTATCCTTTGCAGGTCATGCCTACCAGTCTAGCGGTGCCTTGGCCGGGATGATGTGCTCTGTTGTGAGTCGCGTAACACAGATGTATGTGGTGAATAATTGTATATCGTTGTTTTAATTTTGACACGCCGATGCATCTGTCTTCTAGTCTGTTATGTACATGCCAGTTGATGAGAAAGAGTGCTCTTACTGCGATTTTAAGAAATGTTTGTCGATGTATGTAGTATTTCTGGTTTTTCTTTTATATTGCACCTGCATTCTTCGCAAAGAAGTTTATCTCCTTTAATCTGATTATTACAAATGGTAGAAACTTATATCAGTATAAAGGGAAATGAATCACCAGTCCGAGCGTAAATACTGACTATTATACTCTGAAGCGCTATCGAAACTGGTGTAGGCATGCGTATTCACATAGAGAGATATATAAACAGGTGGAAGCCGGTACTGCGGTCAGCAACGCCTATATAAGACAATAATTGTCTGGCGCTGTTGTTAAATATGGGGGTTGTGCTGCTACAATGGCCGGTTTTCAGTATATAAGAGAGTTTGAACATTGTGTTATAGTCGCCGCACGAGCGGTGGGAAACAGCACCTCCGAGGGAGCGATGAACTGGGGAGTTTCCCGTACGAATGTTTCACGAGAGTACCGTGAATGTCAGGAATTTTATCCTACCTCAGATATCGCTGGACCGGACAAAGATCCTGCAGGAACGAGACCAACGACGGCTTTAGAGAATCGTTCAATGCGACAGAAGAGCCACCCTTCTGCCAATTGATGCAGTTTTCAATGCTGGGCCATCAACAAGTGACAGCGTGTGAACCATTCAACGAAACATCATCGATAACAGCTTTCGGAGCCGAAGACTTACCCGTTTACCCTCAATGACGGCACGACACAAAGCTTTAGGCCTCGCCTGGGCCCGCCACACCGACATTGGAATGTTGATGGCTAGAAACTTGTTGCCTGGTCGGACGAGTCTCGTTTGAAATTGCATCGAGCAGATAGACGTGTACGGGTATGGAACCAACCTCATGAATTCACGTACCTTGCATCTCAGCAGGGAACTGTTCAGCGTGTTGGGAGGCTCTGCGACAGCGTGGGGCGTGTGCAGTTGAAGTGATATGGGACCCCTGATACAGTTAGATAAGAAGATACGAGTTTGGCAGGTGACACGGACGTAAGCATCCTATCTGATCACCTGCATCTATTCATGTCCATTGTGCATTCCGACAGACTCGGGCAATTCCAGCAGGACAATGCAACACACCGCACGTCCAGAATTCCTACAGAGTGGTCCTAGGAATACTCTTCTGAGTGTAAACACTTCTGATGGCCACCAAACTCCTCAGTAATGAACATTATTGAGCATATCCTGGATACCTTGCAAAGTATTGTTCAGAAAAGACCGCCGCCCCCTAGTATTCTTACGATTTATGGACAGCCCTGCGGGATCATTCCCTCCAGCACCACTTCAAACATTGGAAGAGTCCATGATACGTCATGATGCGGAAGTTCTGCGTGATCGAGGGGACCATACACGATATTAGGTATGAAACTTCACCTTTGAATGGAAAAAATTAGTGCTGGAAAAACTCTAACGTTATTTGATACAGAAATAGCTGAGTAAAACTCAACGTACTCAGTTTTCCCTTTACTTATTCTGATCATCACTAAACTGACACACAATATTTTAGCGCAACGCAATCTGACTTTCAATAATCCCTACAAAAGAATGGCCCTGACTAACTATAACCTATGCCTTTTATGAATCACTTAACTCACAAAAATCTTCGTTACTCGAACTACTGCAGTACAAGGAGCGCCAATACTGCCAGTTACATGAACGATTCTAACCACTGAAGGCACTAACTACTGATAGGCATAGTTACCAAATAAAAGATTCTGATAGATAACAAACAATGTATTTACCTTACGATTACGAAGTCTTTCGCGACAGAGTCCTTGCATAAAAAGTTCTCGGTTTACTTGCCGCGTCATATTTGGATAACATCCCAAACTTTCGATGACTACTTCCGTCATCTTCGTCAGGGGTAAAACTGACTGTCGTGGACCGGTGAGGCTTCCGCTTTTATAAGCAGTAAACGGCTTCTCATTGGCTGGATTGCGTCACGGTGAAAACGGCTCGTACCGAGGTGGCGGCCTCTACATACATAGATTTTCTTGGCGCGTTTTATCCAGCGTTGCTTGCAGCGCCATCCATCGCAACAGGCGGAGAACTCCGAGGAATCTATGAAGTCTCCTTCTGCGCTCTTTCTTTATCGATTGCGCACTTCCATGCATTGCTGAGTGCATAACTGGAGTCTCTGTTGAAATTATTTTCACAGAGACTGGTCTGATTCCCTGCCGGTTCAGGACTCTGCCGATCTTGCTGGTTGTTGCACCGCAGAATGGTAACAGCGCGATTTGCTGGTCCTCTTCATCTGTTCGAACAGCGTCCTGCCTTGGTTTCTTCGCCAGAGTAGATCTGATATCACGACCGGAATATCCATTTTTTTCTGAATACCGTCGTCATATGGTTAATCTCGGAGCCGAGTTGATCCTTGTCCGAAATAGTCCTTGCTCTGTGTACCAATGTATTCAGCATAGCTCTCTTCTGAGCTGGGTGGTGAAAACTACGCGCATTTAGATATAAATCTGTATGCGTCGGTTTTCTGTACACAGAATGTCCGAGACGTCCATCTGATTTTCGCTCCACCAGCACATCTAAGAAGGGTAACGTACCATCCTTTTCCACCTCCACTGTAAATCGTATGTTCTGATGTATACCATTCAAATGATCAACAAAATGCTGCAGTGCCTCATTGCCATGTGACCAGATTAAAAATGTGTCGTCAACATACCTGAAGAAGCACGAAGGCCGTAATAGAGCACTGTTCAACGCTCATTCTTTGAAATTCGAAATTTACCTTAGTAGTGTTCAAACTGCCCAACGCTACGGGCTGTTCACATCCAACTGCCCAACACTACACAAGTGAATATTCCAACAGTGAGTCCAACCAGCCACAGACTGCACACAGTGTAGTCAGCGATTTTCATATAGAGCACTACGTGGTGTTATCAACATAAAAACCTAAATAGCCTTCTTACGCCTCCAGCATCACGTCATGTTGCGGAACTTCTGCGTGCTCGCGGGGGCCATACATGATACTAGGTCGGTGTATCAGTTTCTTTGGCTCTCCAGTGTATTAAGTAATTCTAAATGTTATTTGGCAGTATGGACAACCACATTACGAACTGAAATAAATTTGCAGTTTTGAAAAAATTAATAATTCAGTAATATTAGGGAATCTGATACCTAACGGAGTGTAAAGGCACTAGGAGGTTGGAGTTTTCTTGATTTATTATTAAATTTTTCGATTTAAATAAAAACAGAAAGTGTTAAAAATAGTTTGGCTTGAGGGATATGTTGCTTTTTGCCCAATGTCGGCCCATATTTTATTACATTTCGTCATCTGATATAGCAGGTACCACGCTGCTATAAGCGAGCATGCAGTTAAGATCAGCAGCATTCCCTGTCCCATAAAAAGACTTACTATCACGAAGATTGAGGACGAGGGTGTGAATGGGAACGGTGTAATACTGGAGCATACAGACAATGTGATTATTCATGTTGCGAGGCATTATAGCAAGCGCAGGTCTTTGTTCATTAATATTACTTATTTAAAATTTTATGTACGTCTCGAACAGAACTGTGGACATTCTACACACTTACAGCTTACTAACCATGATTTCAGTGATTCCAAAGTTAAACTGACATTTCAGTCTGAATTTCCTGTAGTGTTGTTAATCATTGGCCGACTAATGCGAGCAATCACAATCGCGCCCTGTGCAGGCAGTTGTTGGAGAGGCAACATGTAAGCGCTTCAGATGGATTGTATTTCCTCGTAAGAGTGATTTAGTAGTAGTAGTAGTAGTTGCTTTATTCATCCGTAGATCTCTTTTTGTAGGGATATAGGACATGTCAAAGTATTTACATATTTAGATCAATTTAAAATAAGCTAATTCGTATACACATATATTTACAGTCTTCTAGTTAGAGACAATCATTAGATTTACTCCTTGTATACAATAATTTTTTTTACAAATAACTTACTAAATAATGTAATGCCACATTGTTCACTCATATCTCACTATCAGTCACTGCACACACTATACATACATTGTTTCATAACACGTCACTCACTACACACACATACACACACACACACACACACACACACACACACACGCGCGCGCGCGCGCGCGCGCGAACGATTGTGATATCTAGGCCATTTTCTATACCGCATGCTGATGACATTCTGTTTGCAAGTATCTTTTGTGTGTTCACACCACTTCAACTGAGAATCAATATTCATTCCTAGAAATTTTGCATTTGTTACACGGTCTATAGAGGTGCTATCACACACACACGCGCGCGCGCGCGCGAACGATTGTGATATCTAGGCCATTTTCTGTACCGCATGCTGATGACATTCTGTTTGCAAGTATCTTTTGTGTGTTCACACCACTTCAACTGAGAATCAATATTCATTCCTAGAAATTTTGCATTTGTTACACGGTCTATAGAGGTGCTATCTACATTTCATTTAACATTGTCATTTTTCCTCTTCAAGCTGAAATTCATGGCATTAGTTTTCTTTATGTTCAATATCACTTTATTCCTTATTGACCAAACATAAACTTTGTTGAGAGTTTCATTTGCTTTCTCGGCAAGGAGTTCTCTTGTTTTCTCAGTGACTAAAATATTGCTGTCATCAGCGAAGAGGATTTTTTCACCATTTAGAGATTCAGCGTGCGACGGAGATTATTTATATGCCGATCTCGCGTGTCTGCTATTTGTCATAGTCATTGAAGTTGTCCATACGTAATTTTATGAACCTGCAGTGGTGCCCAATAAGTGAAGATTAGGAACTTAGGTTCCATCTATTGTGCTGTCAGAGTGGCTCTAAAGATTGTTTCTCCTCATTTTTAATAAAAATAACGTGGCCACGTTTTATTTCGATACTGTAATTGAAGTAGCGTTGAGACGTTCTCACTTGCCATTCCATTATTCATAGTCGATTGTATGTCTGTTAGAATCTGCGACCGGTGCAGAAGAAACTCAACAGGATCATCGAGATAGCTTTACAAGACATGAGACAAGCAAATCTCCTCCTATTGGGCTACGGACATTGCAAGATGTTTGCTGGATCTTCTTGTTATGAACAGGTTAACGTTGTCCTCTACAAGCAGTTTGCGTTGTCAGCATATCTGACACAGTAATGTGCTGCAGCACAAAAATTCCTCATACATCACCCTAAGTAATTAACTAGTTAGGTATTACGGTAGTTAAGAAGTCATACAATATGGCGAAATGAACTCTGATGGCGATCCTTTCAGCGAGGTATCTGAATGTCTGACTGTCTGTGGAACAATATCAGCTTATTCTTTTTAAAGAGCCAGACCAGAGAAGGTAGCGATGTTGGACGCTAAGGTCTGGAGTGAACTCAGCGTTGTGGCTCATCCCAGACGCGTTCTACTAGGTTCAGGTCGGGACTCCAGGCAGGCCATCCCTTTCAGGAATGTCACTGTTCTCGAACCATTGTCACACAGAGACTGCTTCATGACAGGCTGCACTGTCTTGGTGATCCGAACAATATTCGTATCCAAACTATTCCTCTACTGTACACATTACACAATGCAGTAAAATGTGTTCATATTCTTTCGCATTCAGCTTTTCCTCAAGCGCAATAAGGGGAGCACATTCTAACCGAGAAAAGAACCCCCATACACTAACACTACCTCCTCCGTACTTCACTGTTGGTACTACACTTAATGGTAGGTAACATTGTCGAGGCATTCGCTAAACCCAAACCATTCCATTTGATTTTCACAGGGTATAGCGCAATTCACCACCCCAAATCTCTCTTTCCAGCCACCCACTATCCATCTAGTGGCTTCATTTTTTTACATCACCTCAATAGTCGCTTAGCTTTGAATATAGAAATCGCTGGCGTATGAAGAGCTGCTCCCTATACACATTCATTCTTCTGGGTGAAATTCTGGTAGCAGTTTGGAAATCACAAGTGATTGCTTCGGTTGATTTCAAGTGATTTTTCACAACCACCCTCGGGAATACTGGACAGTCACTCTAAGTCAGTACATGAAGTCTACGTGGACTCTGGATTATTGGGGTTGTTCCTTCACGTTTTCACTTCACAGTCACCTGTGTAACAATCTACTTGGATAGTTTTACAAGGGTGGAAATGTCCCTAACGGATCTGTTTCTCGAGTGACATCCAACGATTAGTCCGTGTTCCAAGGCACGTAGCTCTCCTGATCGACCTATTTCACATCTACATTTACATGCTTACTCTGCAGTCTACACTCAGGTGCCAGGCAGAGGGCTCTTCGAACCACCTTCAGATTATTTTCCTACCGTTTCAGTCTGCAACAGCGCGTGGGAACAGTGATACTTACATCTTGCTGTACAAGCTCTGATTTTTCGTATTCTGTTACGTTGGTCATTTATCCTTATGTAGGTTGGTGGCAGTAAAATATTTTCTGAGTCAGAGGAGAAAGCTGGTAATCGAAATTCCGTGAGAAAATTTCGCGGCAACGAAGAAAACAAACTCGCTTATCATATCCTTGATACACTCTCCCCTATTTCTCGATAACATAAAACGGTCTGTTCATCTTTAAACTTTTTCGGTGCCCTCCGTCAATCCTGCAGTATTGCAGTACTGCAGCAGAGGACGGGAAACTTAAGTGTAGCAGCTTCTGTAGTACACCTGCTGTGTCTGCCGAGTGTTCTCCCAATAAAACGCAGATTTTGATATGCCTTCCATACCACATTATATGAGAGATTCATCAAATTCAAGTTTGTTTTGTAATCCCCAGCCACCTGCATTAAGTTGGAATGATATCCTTTATGTATGTGTGATTGATCGTGTAAACTAAACAGTTCAACACGTCCCCTCTCCTAACCTTCATAAAATCATCTCAGTTTTTCGTTACTTCCCACACTCTCTGTTCCTACATATTTCCATTTTCCCGTAGTCATTAAATGTTTTTATTTTATTGAGGTTGTCTATGTAATCCATACAGACTGTAGTTGCAATTGTTAAAGCTTTCTTTCAACTGGTACGTGCATCACTTTCCATGTTTAATACCTCTTTTAGTTGTCTCATCAAATATATTTTTTATTTTACTTGGTTCATTTATTTAATGCAAACTGTTACATAGTCACAGTTTTGATTATAATGTTAATGTTTTTCCTGTTTGTCCCTTTTGTATTTGTGTATTTTTAAGCCTTTTTACCTTTTAAAATACTGTACCACCACACTCTCAAAGATTGCATTTACTGTATGTTCCCTCACACTCCTCCATTTTCCTGTCCTTATTCATTTCCCTTTATCTTTATTAATATTGCTTAAGTTCCTTTTATATTCAGTGGTTACACTGATAATTGTTTCTTCTTTTAATTGGTTTGTGTATCGGGCTCCATGTTTTAAACCTCCTGAAGTAGCCTTGTCAAGAACAAATTTTATTTCATTTTATTAGTTTTGTTTATTAATAAAAACTGTTATGTAGTCATGCTGTTGCTAGTCTATATTAACATTTGTTTCTGTCTACTCTTATTTTATTTATTTACTGTTCAACTTTTAGTTTTTCATTGCATTATCTCCACATTGCCAAATATGTTACTTACTGTATGTTTCTGCTTCAATATAGATGTGTGACTTCTCTTCCAATGTTGGTTACAAACATTGTAACTTCTTTGGTGACAATACTCAGTAAAAGTCTGAAGATGGGCTTGTAAGCCGAAACCCGGTTAACACAATAAAAGTAATATTGTAGAACGAAAGCAAACTAGTGCTTTTCATTTATTAAATTTAATGGTTTTCTATTAGTACTCATGTGGATGACCTCAATTTTTTAAATCCAGAGACGACTTCTCCTTTTTGCACCATACTAATATCGTTTGTAATTAATTTCTATTTGGTTTTAGATCTCTTGATAGCTTTACTAGACGGTGAATGACAGCACCATCTATAAAATTCTAAGAGTGATGCTCAGATTGTCTCCTAAATCGTTTATACAGATTCGAAGCAGTACTTCCCTGCGGAACGACAGATATTTCTGTTTCACTCGATAATTTACTGTCGATTACTACGCGCTTTGGCCTTGGTAACACGAAATCAAGAAGCCAGTCTCATAGTAATTGCGACGATAACCGTTAGCAAGCAATTTGCTTAGGAGTCTCCTGCTACGATCGGTGACAAAAACCTTGTGGTAATCTACAAATATGGCATCAGTTTGAGATATCCTGTCGATAGCACACATCATTTAGTGCGAATAAAGAGGTAGTGGCGTTTTACAAGAACGGCATTTTCTGAATTCATGCTGTTCTGCTGTTACAGTTTTTCTATTGACAACACAATACTCGCCGTCTCTATTCATAATGGCGGATCCGTATATTGTGCCATCTAGTGTTCAGTTAAACATCACATAGGGATTTCCTGATACATTTGATTAGCTACTCCAGATTATCTAGCCCAGTGATTCTGGAGAGTGCTATTTGTTGCAAAGATATCTAAAACGTAATGAATAGAATATCGGCTCACATCGGCAACAGTTACAGCAGTCAATCTATATTGACACCAATCCGCTAGTTCCGGTGGATTAAAGCTGAAATCTGCGTCCTCTCTACAAAATTTAAAGATAAGATTACATGACAAATGAAAATAAATGACAGACACACACGCAAGCACAAGAGCGCAAACACAGACTCTTCTCCTAGATACAACGGTAGTCAGCACGCTGTTCTAGTGCTTAGTCTTTGGAGTGGGATATGTAAATGTTCCTCACAATTAACTATATTGTAAAAGGGTAGTAGTTTACGTTTTACGTGAGACGTGAGGAAGGACGGAACACTATAATCAGCGGAATGGCAGATGCACTTGTGGTAGCCGTCCGTCCCATTCCACATTACGTAATCAATTTGGTTCCAGCCGTGCATTCCAGAGGATTTTCGAATTATTTACAAATGCGGAGTGGACATACGACTACCAACAGTTCTGAAATAATTTGGAGATATAACGGTACAGCAGCAAATTACGGTAACGAATTTTCAATAGCGAGCACGCAAGCCTGGGGAAACAGTCGTGGTAAGGGTGTTATTAATGATTATGTGGGATTAATTTTCAGCGATATTTTTTGATACCAGCGAAATCCTACAGTATTTTTGTTTACCGTACTTCGAAACAAGAGATTAAAAGATTTACGAACTCTGCAGTGCAATCGGGTATAACTGCTCTGCTCTGTTCCCGTAAAAGAGGTCGTGAAAATTCTCACTTATCATTGTATAAATTTCATGCCGTTTTAATATACGCGTACTATAAACGCGAACAGACAGAACAGACGCTCCACCATTAGGCTTATTCATTTAATATTTTGTTATGAAGATGCTGGTAATGAAATGAGTATGAGTGCTTCAAAAAACCCACACATTTCGTGATTTGGTTCTCAATTCTATACGAAACTTGACACTCAGTAGCGATGTTACATTACATCTACATAAATAGAGGTTGTCTTCGTATTACGGTACTGATTCTACTTGCTGTTGTTAACAAACACTATTTTCGTTCGAAAGAAAAACACTCCGAACAGTCAAAAGTGTTATACTGGAAGAGCATTCCTGAGTAAAGAATAAAAACGTATGGTTTCTAACCTCAGTATCGTTTCAAACAGCGTCCTTCACTGGAGTTCCTTGAGGATACCGATGACACTCTTGCATCGACTAAATAACAGCAGTTCTAGTTTGAAGTATCCCCATGCGTGTTATTAATGAAAATTTTATGGAAATCAAGTTTTGTAAGCGGTTTCTTTCGTCTCCGAATAACATTTCGATGAGATTCTTCGCAAGAATGTAACTGAGTTATCTACTTTTCACATGGCCAGATGTGTGTGGTCATTCTGTTTTAAATAGGACTCCCAGATACAAGAAGGCTGTGAATGGTTATCATAAATTGTCGTCCAATGAGGAGATTCCGTTTTGTTTCTTGTACTCACGTGGATTGTAGCAAATTTATTTATGAAACTTCCTGGCAGATTAAAATTGTGTGCCGGACTGAGACGCGAATTCGGGACCTTTGCCTTTCGCGGGCAAGTGCTGTACCAACTGAACTACCCATGCTCGACTCACGCCCCGTCCTCACAGCTTTACTTCTGTCGGTACCTCGTCTCCTACCTTCCAAACTTTACAGAAGCTCTCCTGCGAACCTTGCAGAATTTGTTGCATACTCATGCGTCATCGCCAAATATCTTTATATTCCAAAAAGCGTTGCCTACCTTATAGTTTTTATATTTACTGGCTGACATATCGCGGGGCAGTAAACGATCTTTGTCATCGAGAGCCGGCCGCTGTGGCCGAGCGGTTCTAGGCGCTTCAGTCCGGAACCGCGCGACTGCTACGGTCGCAGGTTCGAATCCTGCCTCGGGTATGAATGTGTGTGATGTCCTTAGGTTAGTTAGGTTAAAGTAGTTCTAAGTTCTAGGCGACTGATGACTTCAGATGTTAAGTCCCATAGTGCTCCGAGCCATTTGAACCATTTTTGTCATCCAGAGAGGCTTACTAAAACTTAAAATGAACCACTCAATGCAGTCATTATATGCAGCTATCCACATGATATACGAGGGTTACTGGAAGAAAGGGAAAAAAATGATAATTTTAGGGTCTCTTACCTCATTCGGTAAAAATGGAACTCCTAGAGGATCACTTTGTTGTCCGTCTGTATGTCTGACGTTGTGACTGTTCGACTGTTAAGACCCCATTTTTTAGCTGAAACTTAAGTCACAGACTAATATTTACGGTCCCTTGAAAGTGTGCAAAATTTACGCTTGTAATTCAATGTAGTTAAAAGACACGGAAATTTATGTCGCATATTTCTATATTCGCAAACTCACTAGTTAAACGTATAGGGTACTTCCTGTTACCCTATAACCATGAAATTTTACAAGAGGCAAGATACTTCAGTAAATGTAAATAAAAAATTCCGAACATGGTTAATTTATAGTTACAGCACATAAAATTTTTTTTGGCGTTTGTTGCTTTCTATCTGTCTGTCTGACCGTCTGTTACGACCCCTTTTTCTTAGGAACGGTAGGGGTGTCAAGTAGAAATGTGTATCAAATACTAAGGTTCACCGTACCTTAGTGGTATAAGTAATTTAAACATCTACGGAAATGCAATCAAAAGGTACGGTCATGTGTATCATGTACATTGATACTCGAAACGTCACTCATCAAATCCTGTAGTTGAGCTGTCTTTATGCATGTCGGGTCTGGCGGTCTAGAGGTATGTCGCGTGCCTAGAAACAGAGAGGTCGCTGCTTCAGATCTTGCTCAGACCGCTGATTTTTGAGTATCAGTTGTAACCTAGCCTTCACCTCTCAATCATGCGAGGGGTTGCCAGAAACAACACATGGTTCCAATAGAAAGACTGGCACCCGGCCATTGAGACACACGAATTTGATATTATTATCACGTAAACACATTATTAAGTTTGTGTGGAGGCCTCAGAGTGAGAGTCCTGCTTTTAAGGTTTATATACAATCCATTCTAATTGGTTGACGTTATTATCCCACGCACTCACCATCAAAATTGAAACATTAATTCTGCAACGATACCAGCTTCTTTATGCTTTCATGAAAGAATGGTACCACCTGGTACTTCAACGACTTGTTGGCATCCTATCTGACCTCGTCGTCAGTTTCTAAGTGCTGAGTGGCCAGTCAGACATTCATCTTGGGCAAGAGATGAATGTCGAATAGTCTGGACAGCAGATAACGTGTCGAAAATCTCGCTGCCAAAAAGTCTGAGACATTTCTTCGATTCACAGTAGAGGATCACGCATTGTAATGAAAGAAAATGAATTCCTTGATAATCGTTTGTTTAGAATTATCCTTTGAAGTTTAGTAAGAGTTTCACAAAAAAACCTGTGAATTCTCAAACGCTACTCTCATTAAATCTGCTGTCAAGAATACTTTCTGACCACTCGAAAGCTGTAACAGTCATTTTGCGGTTTGATAGCTTCTGCTGAAAGCTTTGGAGTTATTGGGAAAAAGGAAAGGGGTAACTCTCGCCGCTCTGTGAATTCGTTAAGCCACCTGCGCCAACCGGGTTGTGTTAAATGGCGAGCACCTCAGGCAGCTCAGCATTAATAACGCATATACAGCCTTCGTAAACCCAGGTTTCCTGAGCTAAGGACTTGTAAGCGCCGGCAGTCCTCGGTGGCCGTAAGCTTCAGTGACTATCATAGGGCGCGTTGATAGAAAACTGTGTGGCACAGGGAATCGGGTTCTTGGTTTAGTCGATCGGATCGCTTGGTTGGGAGAACCCTTTATAAAAAGAATCTCTCAGTGTCAAGGTGTCCTGCGAGCTGATGAGATGCGTGGCTGTTGAGGTGTAAGAGTCGTTAGTGGGCACCCTGTGGGGGACTTGCAGCACCTGAGTTCTATGAGGCTTACCAAGGCAAGCCAGGGACCTGTCTAGGTGGACTTTTATGTCCCTAGCTGCTCCCGAGAACACCAAGACGAAACAAATCAATGCCTCCATTCCTACCGCAATTCGTCTAGCGGGTGGGAGAACTCACATCAACTCATCAAAAGGACTGAGAGATGCTAGCTCTCCTTGTGATAAGATTGTGTTTACTAATACGTTTCTAATGGTGACTGGGAAGGAGGGGAGTTCCTATATTCATAAAGGATTTGAAGGAGTCGTTGATACCGTAAAATCTATTCACAGTTTACGAAATAATTCCTTGTTGGTTGAAACTAATCCATCAAAGCAGGTGGAACTTCTAAGGAAGTCAAAAAATTTGATGACTATGATACAATTGTTCAGATACACAACTGCCTCAACTGGAACATGGGTGTGGTCACACGGGTATCTCGTAACCGAAACAGGGACGAGCGTCACAGGACATAGTCGATATTATGCATAAAATGCGCAGCAATAATGGAGAGGCAGAGAAGACTTCCACCTTCATTGTGACTTTTAATTCTCCGTCTCACTACCTGAGTACATCACGACAGAGTTCCTCCGACTTAGGATTAGGCACTACTTTCCTAACCCTTCGAGACATTTCAGATACTAGCGATTTGACCACACAAAGTTTCGGAAGTGAAGCAACTTCGGGAAGTTAGGAAAGGCAGTTCATGAATCTGAACTGTTTTCCTGTCGCTAGCAATACGCATCAACTGGTCTGGGAGCCACACAGTCTGGAACTGAGGCGGCCCAGAGTACACTGAAGAGAGAAAAATTCACAAAATAAGACGTATTGAGGCAGCTCCCTTCTGCTGAACCGAAGAAGGACTATAAGACATCAAAACCAACCGTCTTTGCCACTTCTTATATATTCACGTTTAAGAAAGCCATCCCCAAGGTAGTCTCCTCGACATAGACGACGTCCAGCTAACGGTTATCCTCCACCACCAATACTTGCAGGTACACATGTCAAAGTCAACAGAATAAAGACATAGCAATCCACGTAACCGCAAGACAAAAGAAAGGAAACAGTTTTAATCATGAGCATAGAGAGAGCACCCAAAAAGCAGAAATGTCTCCCAGGTTCCCATCAGCCTCGAAGAGAAGTTTAGGTCGAGAGCTGTCCCGGACAAGATCAGACGTCATACTGACACGAAGTGGACCTCGTGGAGTCAGTTGCCTCATCACCAGCCACACAAAGCTCCTTCACATCGCCTCTCTCTACAGATGCCTCATTGTCCCGGCTCGAAATTAGCGGTGAATTGAAAACACGCGGCTAAAATTGCTCCCATGCCCCAGTCGAACGTGAGTAGAGACAAGGCCAATTTCCAGGAACTGAGAATCCTCCTACAGGACATGCCTCTTTGCCTGTTTATCCAAAAAACTCATTTTAAGACTAACGATACACCTATAGTGGGAGACTCTTACAGGCGACAGAAAAATAGTAGCGGTGTTCATCAGCAACACTTTCAGCTCCTCACCTGTGCCCGTAGTCGCAACGCTACGAGCAGTCGCCTTTAGGACAATGGCCATGTTAACGTCATGGTGTGCTATGTGTACCTACTGCCCCATGAGCCACTTGACGATATCATTTTCAACCAGCCAACTGCTAAAGTGCCTCGATACTTCCTCCTTCTAGGAGACACCACTATGGGGATCCAACACCATTTGCCCGAGGGCTGGAGTTTTTGAGGATTTAGCTTAAACTGGAAACATCATACTGATGCATATGGCTAAAACCACTCGTTTCAGCTCCTTCTTCTCGTCCTTCCTTCCAAGCATTTCTCAGTGGGAAGTGAATGAGACCTTCGTGAGAGACAGCTACTCTATCTGGCTGCACCTGCCAGCTGGAACAGATCCTGAGATGAGGTCAGCAAGACGGCTGTTCATAAAGGCTAACAGGGTGATCTACCGTCAGTTGTCTGTTTTCGAGCAGTGTGAATGCTTCCAGAAGTGGGTGGATCACTTAAAAGCTGTGATTCACCAAGCTGCTGATGCATCCATCCCAAGTCATCTAGCAGCCCGGCCCTTGGTGGAATAATGAGTTTCGTTCTGGAGTCAGGGACAGGATGGCGCCTATGGAAAGGTTCGTTTGAAATCCTAATGACAAGAATCTTTCAGTCTATCATGTGGTGAGGGCACAGGCAATGAGAATAATTCTGGAGAGTAATGTCTTGGCAAAAGTTCCTGAAATCTGTAATCGGGGTCACAACCGGAAGTGAAGTACGAGAAGCCATTAGAAGGGAATTATCTCTCTAAGGTCAATAGGGACGACGCTTATTGATGAAACAACCGGTTTTGCGTTGTACCATTTGTTTTTTCAGGCCAGTTTAACCTGACTGTTAAAATCTCTCAAAATAAATATTTTCTGAAATAACCTATTTTCGCTTATTTCAAAAAATGGTTCGAATGGCTCTGAGTACTATGGGACTTAACATCTATGGTCATCAGTCCCCTAGAACTTAGAACTACGTAAACCTAACTAACCTAAGGACATCACACAACACCCAGTCATCACGAGGCAAAGAAATCGCTTATTTATTCTTATATTTCCTGTAAAAACGAAGTCTGAAAATTCTGACTTTCTCAGTTTCAAGATACACAAAATCAGAATATTACATTATACAGGTGAGTAAAGGAAAACTTAGTCCGTCCACCTTTCGCTGCTTTCCTCGAAAATTGATAAATGACTGAGTAATAAGAAAATTAATTATTTGGAACTGGGTACAGAAATCATGGTGTAATCTGGGATGACATCGATATTTTGGCATTACGAATAATCGGTGCTAAAGGGTGAAAACTGAGGCAGACGTGCTGATTTGTCCGGTTTCAAGGGCTACAGGCAGGTAAAGGCATGTTATGTGAATATACGCAGCAGATCAGCTACTTTCCGTTCTCATTGTATACTATGGCTGAATTGTTGTTAAGTTCTTCATTTACCACAGTTATCATAATTTCCTTTCTCTTTCACTTATTCACAGAAATGGCACACAAATATTTAATATTTTAAAGCAAGTAAAGCATTGTACTTCATTGCTCTGTCACTTCGGAAAAATATTTCCAGGCTAGCATTCGTGCCACTCCACAATACAATGGATGTTCAGCCGTCGCCATACTACCGTATGGAGCGTGTGGGGGGAACTCTTTCACATTGCACGTACACGCGTACATTAACCCACGGCACATGTCAACAGGAAACTTATTGTCTCAGCGGTGTTGTACCAATGCTTAGCTGTGTGTTTGTTCCTCATTTGTGTTGACATTGGTATTAAGACAGCACTGATCGGTCTTCTCATTTTCTATAATTACGCAATATTTCAACCAATGCAAATCTCACAAATAAAAATTAATTCTTCTGAAAAAAAAACAGAAAACTGTTGCATTGCGGCTGTGGCTAAAGGGAGTGATATTTCCGTTTTTTACTCGATTATTAATAAAAAAATAAAAGTCACCTGTTAAAAAAGAGGCGAAACAAATAAGGAAATATACTGGTTAGTCAGAAGCGACCATGCCTCAAGAACATGCCGTGCCTCAAGACTTGAAGTATTATTAAAGGTATTAAAGTGCTATAAGGTACGTCTGTTCCAATTTATAAAGTCTTCCAGCGACCTCGGCTTGAATACGGATGCCAGATTTATCGATAGGCGTGGCCTTCACACCTCAAAACGCTCTAGATGCTGTTCATCGCAAGGCTGTCAACGGGGGTTATCGAACGAGTCGCGTACTAGCTTGTGCAGAAGCTGGTGGACCTCGACGTCTATTCAACGTCTTCTCCTCGTGCTACGTCAAGCATACAGGGTTATGTCTGTTCCATAATCGCCAGTCTTTATCTCAGTTGACCATCCACCTCTGCAACGAGAAACTGGGATCCATGCGAGGAGAACCATGAGCTATTACAATGGAGGGCAGTAAGGTATAAAGGCAAGGGTGGAGTATGGGATGCCCATGACTACTAGAGAGGCCCAGATTATGTTTTGATTTGACTGCGTGGAAGAAGAATTGTACACCAAATTATATTTTTTCGTATTAAATATTACGACACTTTAAATCTCCATCATGATTTGGTTAGTGTGCATACGGATGGTTGCAAGCAGGGAAATTCTATCGACTGCTCCGTTGTGCTCCCCTACATTTTCTTTTGGGTAGGGCTACAGAGAAGTTTTTGTTATACGGAACTGCTTGCTATTCTGGGGGCTCTGTAGCAGATGAGGTGGCATCATGGCAAGAAATTCATTTGCTCAGATTCCCAAAGTGCCCTTCTTGACATTGGTCAGATCTACCTAAGATGGTTTAAAACATCCTGAAAGCTCTGCTTGTAATACCAAGACAAGAAAACGAAATAATTTTCTGCTGTATTCCAGGGGACATAGGGTTATGAGACAGTGAATTCGGCGATGCGGTTTTCAAGGAGGTATGATTCCTTACATCTCCCGATGCAGGCTGTCAACACATACATGACTCGGAAGACCATGTGTCGGTGGGGGCTCCATGGATGGATGTCAATAGTAATAATCTGCGGTCAGTGAAACCTTCAATGTGGCCGTGGATCACCTCCGTTCGACGATGAAATGAAGCAGTAGCCCATAAAAGACTTGGAGGGTGACATTGTCCTTTTTGCACATGGCCTTATCTTCCATGAGGAGTCAGCGGAGTGTCAATAGTGTGGAACACGGGAGTCAGTTAAGCATATTTTATTTGTGGGTGTCTTATATGACGATCTGAGGGCAGATCTGGTCTCCCCTGGGATCTGTCCTCTGTTTTAAATGACAATGAGACGATGTGGATTGTGTTTTAAGGTTTTGTGTCACTACTCCTTCCCAAAATATTGGGTGTGAGATTTTAATTTTTCACAGAGTGACCTAGTTACCCATAATTTATAACTTGCCATAGTAATCTGGGCGCTTTTTAAATGTGTCTCTATTGGTGCATTATCTTTGAACTTATGCAGTTGTTCTGCTGCGCTTTGTCAATATTGTATAGATTGTCTTGTATGAATTTCCTCGTATTAATGTCGTATTTTAAATGTTTCTTGGTTGTTAAAGCTACATTTTAAAATTTATAGTTGTTCTGTAATGGCTTCTGTTTTTGTTTCGTGCGAGGGCGCTGAAGAACTCGCCATTTAGTCCCTACAACAATAATGATAATCATCATATTTACTGGGAGAATGTGTGCATCCACTTTTCGGCTGTTCCTTAATTTCTAAGTTCACGTACAGCGACCATGTCTCATAGCAAGTTATGTTTCTCTTCAGAAATGTACGCCCCTTTCATGGTGTGGATGAACGAATGTCAACGCTGAACGTCGGATAGACATTTTAGTATCCACGTGCTCAAAACATAACAGAGGAAAAGCAGGTTTCCTTTTAAATCAGTCACCCCTTCAGAAAATTCGGAATTTGCGAACCGACGTCCCTCACGGCCTCTCTCGTCAACATGTTTCACAAATTCCGTCAGTCTCTTCTAAATATCTTTTTCGACTACTTTCAATATGCACGTTTATGTGACGAGCTCTGAATTCTCTAAATCACTTCATCACTGACAACGCTATCCCTGTACATAAGGGATAATCAACGATGAGTCTGGTGGCACTGACTCCTGTTTGCAAGAAGCCAATGACGGTCCGTACAACCGGCGAGGGAATGAATAGCACTGTCTATTTAAATCGCTTGCTGTTTACGCTGTAAGGAATACAACTGTACGTGAATAGATGGAAGGGAGAGAAAGGAAACGAAGGGTATCACTGCTATCAGTTGCATCAGGAAATTATGCAGTATCAGCGGAGAATAGTGGAAATGTATACCGAAGCCGGGATCACCTGCTTACTAGGAAGGCCCGTTAACCACTGCGCTATCCGGGACGTAGCGTTATCACAACTGCGCGGACTATCTCGGTACGCCTCACTGCTGGGACACATTCCCATCGAAAGCCACGCAGCCGCAGTTCGTGTCTATTTTCTCCGAAGGAGGTGCTACGGTCGCAGGTGCGAATCCTGCCTAGGGCATGGATGTGTGTGATGTCCTTAGGTTAGTTAGGTTTAAGTAGTTCTAAGTCTAGGGGACCGATGACCTCAGATGTTAAGTCCCATAGTGCTTGGGGCAGTTTGAACCATTTTTCTCGGAAGGATATCGGACGTACTCGTACATCTGCACAGAAGAAGGCGAATCCGTTTCCAGCTAGGCTTTATTAATTACATGAATGCGTGGTGTCTGATCTTTCGGACGTGTCCAAAGAAACAGGCACCAAACATTCTTGCGAATACAACTGTGAGTCACTGATGGAAAGTACTTGTATATTTTTAATACTCAGTCGAAAGTTTAATTATAAACAGCCCATACAGAAAGCTTGGACGTGGATAGTATAATATGTTACCCCTTAAAAAGTGTTTTATTTCTCTATGGACTAACATGGATACTGTATTTAGTGTTTGAGAATAAACCATTTTAATTCTATATTTTGTCCTATACCAATAGAGCATGTATATAGCATATGCTCTCCAACTCTGAACCCTTACACATAATTATTATCTACCACAACGAATTTTCACTCTGCTTAATCTTGTTTGAATAACTTTAGTTCAGTTAGTTACTACAGGGGTACAAAGTTTTTGTACTGAAAACGTTTCCCCTGTCGACTACAAAGATAGTTTACTTTCGTCTGTTGCCCTTTTCCCTATTTCCTCTTTTTTACACTAAAATGCCCCCACCCCCACCATGAACCATGGTTGTGGCGGGGGGGGGGGGGGGCCCTTGTGTGCCTCAGCGATGCAGATAGCCGTACCGTAGGTGGGCAACCACAATGGAGGGGTATCTGTTAAGAGGCCAGACAAACGTGTGCTTCTTGAAGAGGGGGAGTAGATTTTTCAGTAATTGCAGGGGCCACAGTCTGGATGACTGACTGAACTGGCCTTGTGATATCAATCAAAATACTATTGCTGTGCGGTACTGCGAACGGCTGAAAGCAAGGGGAAACTACAGCCATAATTTTTCCCCAGGGTATACAGCTTTACTGTATGCTTAAATGATGATGGAGTCCTCTTAGGTAAAGCATTCCAGAGGTAAAATAGTCAGCCATTCGGATCTCCGGGAAGGGACTACTCAGGAGGACGTCGTTATCAAGGGAAACAAAACTGGGTTTCTACGGATCACAGCGTGGATTGACAGATTCCTTAATTGGGCAGGTAGGTTAGAAAATTTGAAAACGTAAATGGAGAGGATAAAGTTAGATATAGTGGGAATTAGTGATGTTTGGTGGTACGAGGACCACGACTTCTGGTCAGGGGAATACAGGGTGGTAAATACAAACTCAGACAGGGGTAATGCAGGTGTAGGTTTGATAATAATAAAAAAGGTAGGAACACTGTAAAGCTACTATGAACAACATAGTGAACGCATTATTGTAGCAAAGACAGACACGAAGCCCATGCCTACCACAGTTTTACAAATTTATATGCCAACTAGTTCCTCAGATGATGAAGAGATTGAAGATGGGTATGATGAGGTAAAAGAAATTATTCAAATAGTTAAGGGAGACGAACATTTAAAATTTATTGGAGACCGGGATTCGATATTAGGAAAACGAAGAAAGGAAAAATAATAGGTGAATGTAGACTGTTGTTAATGAATGAAAGAGGAAACTTACTGGTTGAATTTTACACAGAGCATAACTTAATCGTAGATAACATTGCAAGACATTGTCAGGTACAGATGTCAAATCTGACGACATATTATTGGTTATGAACTGTCGATGAAAACTGAAGAAACTGCAGAATGGTAGGAATTTAAGGGGATGGGATCTGGATAAACTAAAAGAACTTGAGGTTGTAGAGAGTTTCAGAGGGAGCACTAGGAAACGATTGACAAGCAAAGGGGAAACAAATACAGTAAAAAAAGAATAGGTAGCTTTGAGAGATGAAATAGTGAAGACAACAGACGGTCAAGTAGGTAAAAAGACGAGGGCTAGTAGAAACCCTTGGGTAACACAAGAGATATTGAATTTAACTGATGAAAGGAGAAAATATAAAATACAGTAACTGAAGCAAGCGAAAGCGAATACAAAAGACTATAAACCGAGATCGACAGGGAGTGCAAACCGGCTAATCGGGAATGGTTAGAGAACAAATGTAAGGATGTATAGGCATATATCACTAGGGTTACGATAGATACCACCTACAGTAAAATTAAAGAGACCTTTGGAGAAAAGAGAACCACCTGTATGAATATCAAGATCTCAGATGGTAAAAAGTGGAAGGGGTCTATAGAGGACCTACATAATAGCGATGTTCTTGAGGGCAATGTTATGAAAATAGAAGAGGATGTAGATGAAGATCATATGGGAGATATAAAATTACGAGAAGAATTAGTCAGAGCACTGAAGGACATAAGTAGATACAAGGCCCCAGCAGTATATAACATTCCGTTAGAACTACTGATAGCGTTGGGCGAGCCAGCCATGACTAAACTCTTGCATTTGATGGGCAAAATGTATGATACAGGCGAAATACACGCAGACGTAAGAAGAATATAATAATTCCAATTCCAAAGAAAGCAGGTGCCGACAAACTATCAGCTTGATAAGTAACAGCTGCAAAATACTAACACGAATTCTCTGCAGACTAATGGAAAAACTTGTAGAAGCCGACCTCTGGTAAGATAAGTTTAGATTCCGTAGAAGTGTGACCCTACGACTTATCTTAGAAGATAGGTTAAGGAAAGGCAAACCCACGTTCATAGTACTTATATACTTAGAGGAAACGTTCGACAATGTTGACTGGAATTTTCTCTTTCAAACTCTGATGACGGCGGAGATAAAATATAGAGAACGAAAGGCTATTAACAATTCGTACAGAAGCAATTCGTACAGAAATTATAAGAGTCGAGAAGCGCGAAAGGGATGCAATGGTTCGGAAGGGAGTTAGATAGGGTTGTAGCCTGTCCCCAACGTTATTCAGTTTGTACATTGAACAAGCTGTAAAGGAAACCAAAGAAAGGTTTCAAGTAGGAGTTAAAATCCAGGGAGAAGAAATAAAAACCTTGAGGTTTGCTGATGGCATTGTAATTCTGTCAGAGACAGCAAAGGACTTGGAAGAACAGACGAACGGAATAGACAGCTTCTTGAAAGGAAGGTATGAAATGAACATCAACAAAGTAAAACGAGTATAATGAAATGTAGTCGAATTAAATCAGATGATTCTGAGGAAATTATATTAGGAAATGAGGTTATTAAATTAGTAGATGAGATATGCTTTTTGGGCAGCAAAATAACTGATGTTGGTGGAAGTATGGAGGATATAAAATGTAGACTAGCAATGGCAAGAAAAGCGTTTCTAAAGAAGAGAAATTTATTAACGTCGTGTATATATTTAAGTGTGAGGAAGTCTTTTCTGAAAGTGTTTGTATGGATTGTAATCATGTATGTATGTGAAACATGGACGATAAATAGTTTAAAGAATATAAGCTTTTGAAATGTGGTGCTACAGAAGAATGCTGAAGATTAAATGGGAAAATCACGGAACTAATAAGGAGGCACTGAGTGGAACTGGGGAGAAGAGGAATTTGTGATACAACTTGAGTAGAAGAAGGGATCAGTTGATCGGATTCATTCTGAGGCATCAAGGGATCACCAATTTAGTACTGGAGGGAAGCATGGGTAAAAATCGTGGAGGGAGACCAAGAGATGAACACACTAGGCGGATTCAGAAGGATGTAGATAAGGAGACTTGCACAGGATACAGATGTATCAAACCAGTCTGGACTGAAGACCACAAGAACAACACAACACTAAAAACCAGTTTCGTGTCGTATAACTATACGTTTGTATAACAACTGGAATCTTACACAGTTCTGGGAAAGTCCGCCTACGTAACTGAGTAGTCAGCGTTGAGGGCTGTCATGCAGAGGACTCGTTTTCAATTCCCGGTATTACCAAGAATTTTTCGTTGGTAGGAAAATTGGTCCAGGATTTCCTCAGCCTCCTGATGCCACGTCAGAAGCTACATGAAATGTGAGTAGCGTCTCCACGGTCTGGAGAATCTGCAAAGAAGCCAAGAGAGTGGTGCGATGAGCATATGCCGCTCCGTATCGTATCCACAAGACGCCGCAAAGCAGAGATTGACAGAGCAGCCGGACGCCATCCGTTGGGCGCGCAAGGTCAGGACGACGAGCTCGATTTAGCTGTGGCAGTATCGCACTGCATTAGATGAAACAGATTCTTAGCATCATATTTTAAAGCCTAGTGACGTGTATTCAAATCTACTTTCGGAAGTAATTCGATCACCATGTTAAGGTGTTACATAACATTAACTTTTTAAATGTGTGGGAGAAGTACTCGATAGTATATAGTTTCTATTGAGACGGACACTAGGAATTAGATAAATGATGCCTATTTAATCAATTTATTTTCGATTAGTATTTGGACTACTTATTGTGATGGTGTAATACACTACAGGTACAGCTGGATTTAGACATGACATTTCGTCTGTATTAAATTGAAGATAAACCCAAATAAAATAAAATATACACCATGTTCTGCCAGACTGCAGAAATATTTTTCTTGAACGCACTATGCACAAGGCACACGAATACAAGTAGTATGGCGATGGCGATACTGAGCTACTTTGTTTAAATTGTTACGTCACATGATGATAGTCATTGATCTTCAGCTAGAACATTGATCTTACGGTGATATCAAGCCACACGCTTTCTTCAATCAGATAAGAATTGGGAGGCTGCAAGCCACACTTCTTTTTTTAGTATTTCATCAATAGATAAATGTGGGAAGTATAAAAATTAGTGGGAAATTAAGGAAAATTAAAGGCGGTAGTTGGCAGTAAACATAAACACACAATCACACGCACACACACACACACACACACACACACACACACACACACACACATACACACACACACACACACACACACACACACACACATAAGCAGACACACACATACGGTACCAAAATTTTCTGTATTTTGATAACTGTATTATTAACCAAACTGCAAAATTCTAGGTCAGCACGAAATTTCTCATTTTCATCTGTTTTATACTCCACTAAAATAGTTTATCACAAATACTTGCTGTCGCAGCTGTAAATCTCATCCTTCTGCACCAAACTTCAATCAAATAATGACGTGAAATTTAATTTCTCTCACTTTGTTTTCAAATACCCAACTAATGTTTCTGTCAAAATACAGTAGTGCCTCATAATTGGTGTATTTCATATCAAATTATATACTGATTAATCATCAGTGAATTTCATCTCTGTGTTTGTAATATGTTAGAGAGGAAATGGGAAAAAAAGAAAGATAACACAAGAATATCGTCAGTGTAAAATTTATTAGATTCAAAAGAAAATTAGAGAGATGCTCTGTTGAGAGTGCACATGATGTGACATAAACATGCTATCACTTCTGGGAAAGTCAAGCTAATGTTAGCAGATAGCTGTGTATCTTGCAGCCTTCAGAGAGGCCAGCACTGCCACTCCAAATTGGATGTTGTCACGTCTTGTGCACAAGACTGGGTGGCTTTCTCCCTTCTCCAGTACTGACAGTCTTTTGGTGTGTATTGTGCTTCCACTGTCATCTGTTTCCACTGTCACCCAGATGCTTCACGTTCTGCGATATTGATGTAAAAGAATTACTGTTTTATAGCATGCTGTGTTCATTTCATCCTGTGATAAAAACCAACGAGATTTTCTACATCCAACATTAGACACATCTGGATAAGGCTCTGAAAGTGAGGATCATTTCCAAATTACGTGAGAGCAAGAGATTATATAAATATTGTACTTAATGTTCGTCTCCGTATTGTTTCTCTGTGTTTGTTGTGCATGATAACAATAAATCTGAAAATTAATACACATTAAAATATTCACTCAATTCCTTTATATAAAATAATGTTTTCTTGACTAATTGGACTATAGGATTATATGTAGGAATAAATATTATAGCCATCTGAATTACTTTTATTGGCTATTTATTAACAGCCTTCCTCAGTGAACAATAACTATTACTCCTTTCGTTACTTCTATTTATGTTTCTTTCAGTGTTGTGCCCCTGTTTGTCTCATTTTTGTAATTTTTCAAGTTGCTTTCGCGAAAATAAGTCTTCGGTGTTTTGCAGTGGGTAAACTAGCAGCATCATTTTTTGTTGGACGAACAGACAAAATATTTGATACTTTACGGGCCATTAGACGTGAACTAACAGCCACAGGGTGCCTCACTGGTGAGTCATCAGCATATGTCAGTGCAGCTAATTTAATAATTCACAATGTAAGATGCTCAATAAGGTGGGATTATATAAGCTATTGTTTAAAATTAAACCTTCTAAAAAGATTTATAATAGGAAAGAACAGTCTTTAGTAGGCTTTAATGTATGCCTTCTTTATTTAAATCATGCGATGGTACAGTTACGAACATATGATATGTGATGTTGTAAAGTTTTTGATGTGCTTTCATCCCGAATATAATTATTGAATATGACGTCTGGTTTTGTACATGTCATGTAGCAGAATCTGCTAATTAAGTAACGTAATATATCATGTCAAACATGTGCTTGAAAATGACTGATAATGAGAACAGCTAAGCGCACGATTTAAATAAAGAACATTAACATTACAGCCTGCTACAACCATGGGTTCTTTTATAAAGTACTAGCTGTTATTCGGAACTGCACTCACAAACTATAAGTTTTGTTATGATGAGTGACTGTGAGCCAATGATCTGTTGTACGTTATTTAACTTCAGTAGCCCTCACGTGTCTGACTGTTTGGGTAAACATGGCTCGTGATGTGTCCTCCCTGCGCCTCCATCCCCCCCCCCCCAACCCCCACTCTCAGCCCACGCTCCCCAACTAACTACCCCAACACATGACGACACATGTAGCATTGTTGCTATGTTGAGGAGGTACGTCTGCAGCAACATGTATAGTGCATCGCGCTATTGAAGTAGCCGTACGTTACACAATATGCACATTATGCTACACATCCAATAATTTTTTATCATCGTTTATGTTCAATGATATAAGAGAAGATGTTCTATTCCTTGCTTCATCCTCTTAGTACCCGACTTTTTTTGACTGACTAAATTAGTCTGCGTCTTCCTCAAAGTTCAATCTATTTCCTTACCGGATTTCATCAGAATCTGTTCAACGGTTTACAATATGAGTAGGGATTTAGAGGTTGTGGGTCGTCACAGAAGCAAAATTTCAACTCCCAAAAAGAGTTACGCTACACGAGATCATCAAAATTGCGGTAAAATTCTCAACGCTACCAATGTTCACGAGCAATGATATTTCCCCTACAGGCAAGCGAATTTCAACAGAGGCTATAAACTCATGCATATTGTTACGGCTGAGATAGATAAAATCAATGGATCGTTAGTGAGTGATGACGATATGCATATCAGCATGACCATGAATGAAATTTCAGACTCTGATACTGGTGTGCAAAACGTTGTATACAAATGACCTTGCCAGGTTTTGTCAGATGAATACACCATGCAATTCAAAACGTTATGCACTTCACTTTCCAATCAGACTCTGTTTCAGATATTGAGACACCGACTCCGAAAGAAAACGAAAGCAGACAAAGACGAAGACGTTAAAACAAATGTAATTATAAAACTGTAAGGTGATGTTACTGGAGAAGATAATGCTTACATTTCAGGAGTATGATGAGGAAGAAGACGATGACTATGATAAGGATAATGATAATGATGATGATGAAAAGAAGAGGATAATTACAAATTGGAAAATGATGTTCACATTTGGAAGAAGCTGTCGAATAAATCGCCTGCAGACATTGACTAGGATAATCTCAAGTGAGCAATTAGTTTTCTTGCTCTCCTCGAAACCAGTAGGCAATAATTCACACCAGAATGAAATAGGAACTTTGAGAAGCATTGATTTTTGCTTGAAGCTTGTAGGAAATCGTGTCAGATACAATCAACTACAGATTCAGTTGAAGAATGTGGTGTTATGTATGAGCACTTGTCTTCTTTTCTTCTGCAATATATTAAAATGTTGTCACGCGAAGATATTAAAAAAATTATAACAACGTTTATAACTTGATGATTTTTATTTCCTCTTTTCCTTAGATTTCCTTGGTAATATAATATCCATGCCATCCATTCGAGTTGCCATTACCCACAAACACACACACACACGCGCGCGCGCGCGAGCGCGCGCTTGCACAGGGAGGGAGAGAGAGAGAGAGAGAGAGAGAGAGAGAGAGAGAGAGAGAGAGAGACGGACAGAGACGGAGAGAGAGATAGAGACGAAATTTGACGTAAACGTTAACGAAGTATAGAACAGAGAGAGATGAAGTTTACTGATGAAACAAAATTTCAGGAACTAGGAACAGACCATGGATATATTATATGAGAATGCCGGTTTTCTCAGCGAATCTCGATGATAAAATCTCCTCGGTTTGTCAGCCGAGTCCGTGCGTCGTTCTCCGGTAACGTTTCAGCAAGTTTCTTACTTGGGAACTGTCGGGTTCACGCCTCGTCCGGGTCTTTGTAACCGCTGGTCCAAGGCTTCTCTGAAACTTGTGGTCCAGCTGCTATAAGGAACAGGCCGAGACGTGAACTCGACAGTTCGCCTAAAGATCGCAAGTAAGAAAGATGCTGAAACGTTGCCGGAGAACGATGCATTGACTCGGCTGTCAACCGGAGAAGATTTTTGTCATTGGATTTATTGTTATAAACAATATTCTGAACATAACCCCACATTATGGTTTTGTATGTGCGTGTATGTGTGTGTTGTGTGTGTGTGTGTGTGTGTGTGTGTGTGTGTGTGTGTGTGTGTGTGTGTGTATCTGTGTGTGTGTGTGAGTATGTTGGTGTCAGTTTTAATTCACTGCACGCTGTCATCTCATCTTTAATTTTTCTTAAATCCAAGATATATGGTAAGCATCGTTGATTAGTAATCAAAACGCTCTCGGTCCTCGGTCGAACTGCTTAAATTTTAAATAAAAATCATAAATGGTGGCCGAACACGTCTGGGAGAAGAAGTTACAGTCATTCTGCCAACGGCGTTGTCAAATAGGGCGAGGTGCAAGCAGAGGCTGAGGGCACTCTCTTACGCTTGGGGTGGGAAACTAACCCTAAAGGCGAGAGATCAAAGAAATGAGCATGCAGAAGGCAATGGAAATCACTGCGTTATATACACAGAATGTGATCCACAGGACATGTAGCCTGTAACTGGAAAAATGTCATGAAGATATCTCCATTGGCAAAAAATTCCGGACAGGTTTCGCATTAAAGTCTCTTCTCTGGAAGGGGACTGCCACGGTGGAGGTGACCATAAGAAAAAGACTGAATAACCTACGAAAGAATAATATTTAGCTAGTCGGGGCGTGGAATGTTAAACGTCTGTACGTTGTAGGGAAGCTAGAACATCTGAAAACGGGAATGCTAAGGCTCAATCTAGATACAGAGGGGATCAGTAAGTGAAAGGAAAAAAAACAAGGATTTCTGATCAGATGAGTATAGGGCAATATCAACGGCGGCTAAAATTGGTATAACCGGAGTAGAATTCTTTATGAGTAGGAAGGCAGGCAGAAGGTCAGTCACTGTGAACAGTTCTGTAATAGGGTTGTTCTCGTCAGAATCGACAGCAAACCGACACCGACAACGATAGTTCAGGTACACATGCTGACTCTCCAAGCCGAAGATGAAGAAACAGAGACAGTATGTGAGAATACTGAACATGTAATTCCGTAAGTAAAGGGAGATGAAAATCTAATAGTCCTGGGGGATTGGAAAGCGGTTGTAGGGGAAGGAGTAGAAGAAAACGTTTCACGACAATACGGGTACGGGAGCAGTAATTAAAGAGCAGAAGGCCTAATTGAGTTCTACTGTAAATTTCAGCTAGTAATACCTCTGTCCAAGAATAACAAGAAGGAGGTATACTTGTACAAGCCTGGGATGTATGGGAAGATATCTCTTAAATTGCATCATGTTCACTCAAGGTTCCGAAATTAGATACTTTATTATAAGGGTACATAAGAACAGGTATAGACTCAGATTTGTAGTAATAAAGTAGTCATGAAGAGTAGGCTGAAGGATCACAGTATAGTAGTGATGAAGACCAGGCTGAAGTTTAAGAGGCTACTCATGCATAAAGAAATGAGATACAGAAGTAATAGGGTATGAAGAGATACTCGTAAAGTTCCTTGCGGCTACAGATACTGAGATTGGAATACAGGTAAAAAGATGACAACTGCGAAGAAACCATGGGTTACAGAAGAAATACTGCATTTATTCAGTGAAAGAAGAAAGTACAAAAATGTTCTCGGAAATTCAGAAATGCGGAAATACGTGTCACTTAAGAATGAAATGAACACAAAGAGCAGCGATAGTAACGTGCTATGGCTACATAAAAATTTTAACAAATTAAAAAGAAACGACTGGGGAAGAGCTGACTCAGCAAAAAACAGAAAAATCAAAACGACATTCTGTGTAATTAAAAGCGAGGACGATAACATTAAGAGTGTATTCGTAATTCCATTGTGAAGTGTAGCGGAGTCAGCTGATATGGGGAAAGAGTACACTGAAGGCCTCTATTGGGGGGGGGGGGGGGGGGAGGGGGGATGATTTGTCTGATTTTGTCTGATGCCCGATATAAGAAGAAACGGTAGTCGATATAGAGAGATAGGAGATCCAGGAGTACAATAAGAATTTAAAAGTGCTTTCGAAGGCTTAAGATCAAAAAAGACAGAGGGGATACATAACATTCCACTGGAATTTCTAAAATCATTGGGAAAATTGGCAACAAAACGAGTATTCATGTTGGTGTGAAGAATGTATGTGACTGTCCATACACCATAAGACTTTCGGAAAAACGTCACCCACATAATTCCGAAAATTGTAAGAGTCAACAAGTGCAAGAATTACCATACAATCAACTCAACAGCTCATGCATCCAAGTTGCATACAAGAATTATTCACAGAAGGATGGAAAAGGAAGCTGAGGACCTGTTAGATGACGATTAGTTTTGCTTCAGTAAAGGTAAAGGCACCAGAGAAGCGGTTCTGACGTTGTGATTGATAATGGAAGCAAGAAATTAAAAAAAAATCAGGACACCTTCATCGGATTTGTTGACTTCTGAAAACTCCAATTGTGCAAGGTGTTCGAAATTCTGAGAATAAACAGGGCTAAGCTATAGGGATAGATGTGTCATACGTAAGAGGTGTAAGTACCAAGAGGGAGCAGTAAGAATAGAAGATCAGGAATAGAATGCTAGGATTAGACAGGGTGTAAGACAGGGACGTAGTTTTTCGCCATCACTGTTCAATTTATACGTGAAGGAAGCAATGACGGATATAAAAGGAAGCTGCTAGAGTGGAATTAAAATTGAAGGTGAAAATATATCAACGATAAGATTTGCTGATGACGTTGCTATCCTCAGTGATAGTGAGGAAGGATTACAGGATTTGCTGAATGGAATGAACAGCCTAAAGAGTATAGAATATGGACTGAGAGTAAATCTAAGGAAGACGAAAATAATGGCAAGCAGGAGAAACGAGAACAGCGAGAACCTTGACACCAGGAATGGTCATTACGAAGTAGATGAAGTTAAGGGATTCTGCAATCTAGGCAGCAGAATAACCCATGACAGAAAGAACAAGGAAAACGTACAAGGCAGACTAGCACTGGCAAAAAGAGCATTCCCGGCCAAGAGAGGTGTACTAGTATCAAACACAGGCCGCAATTTGAAGAAGAAATTTATGGCAAGTATGTTTAGAGCACAGCATTATATGGTAGTGATACATGAACTGCGGGAAAATCGGTTGACATGTGCTGCTATAGAAGAATGTTGAAAATTAGGTGGACTGCTAAAGTAAGGAATGAGAAGGTGCTCCAGAGTTTCGACTAAGAAAGGAATACATGAAAACACTGACAACAAGAATGGGTAGGATGGTAGGACATCAGATGGTACTAGAGGGAGCTGTAGACGGTAAAAGCTTAAGAGTGAAACAGAAATTGGAACACATCGAGCAAATAACTCAGGACGTCGGTTGCAAGTGCTACTCTGAGGTGAGGAAGTTGTCACAGGAGAGGAATTCATGGCGGGCCGAATCGAACGTCGGAAGACCGATGATTAAAAAAAAAATCATATCTTTAAAATCATGTCTTGGTGATATCATCGAGAAATGGCTATGTTTTGTCATCCCACATTTATTATATCATTATAAAAGAGGTAATCTGCCATCACAGATACAAAGTTACCCAGAATTGCCATAATCAAATTACTAACACAGCTTAGTGCCATAATATAACAATACTGGTAGGAGAAATGTCAAAAATGAAACCGGAAAATATTAGTACATATTGTGATGTAGTAGAATGAAAACACTTAGAGTGTCAGTTACTTTGCAAAATGCTATTAGGAAGAGTTGACAAAGGTGTGCCACTTGCTCACACACATTAAATCTGTCGCTGGTTCTACACTAAGGAGGAATGGTATAAAACGCCATATACCATGAATTTAAGGTACGTGCCAGCCACGAATAGAAATAGCACATGCAAGTACCCAAAGCTTGCTTGTGTGTGTGTGTGTGTGTGTGTGTGTGTGTGTGTGTGTGTGTGTGTGTGTGAGTGCGTGTAGTGTGAGAGAGAAAGAAAGAGAGTGTCGTTGTGCTCAACCAGGATTGCGAAAAGAAGAGGTTTTGCTGCAGGCAGTTATGCAATTTATTCTGGACGTCGGCAAAAGAAATTTCGTGTGGCAGTAACCAATTTTTATTCTGGAGATGATGAGAGCTACGAGCATATGGAAAGAAGAAACTTCGATCATATAAAACTGACCAGCTGATTCACGTCATTCGGACCTGGAGACGGAAACTGTGGAGGCCGTTAATTATTATGACTGGCGTCTTGAGGAATGTGGGGCATGTCGTGTGTTCTGTGTCTACAAATTAGAAGGTACCTGTCTGTGATTTTACTCTGCTCTCTTTAAATGGGAATGGTATCTTGAACAAAATGGCTGTAGTCTGTATCGTTGGTGGTTCTATGTGGTGTGTGGTAGTCGAGGCTACTGGTGTGCATTGCTGTCTGTTGTCTGCATCTTTTCGATTTCCTCCTGGACATTTCTTAATTTACAAAAGTGATATCTGCATGGTGTTATATTCACAGCATGTTCTGATTGGTCTACTATCATGCCTGCCCTGTTTACCGAATGGATTTATCCACTGACCATATTGTAGGCTCTTTTGTGGCATTAACGGCATGTGGGAGCACTGACTGTTTTGGAAACAGTCAAAAAGAAAGAAAATAAAAAAAGAACTCCATTGGGTAACCATAAGTGAAGCTCCTTGGAATACTTGTTTGCAAATCTATCATCTTAAGCGCTGGTTGACTAGTAAATTCTTAGTAGTATAGAAGGTAATGCATGCTGTTAATACTAGTTTATTAATACATTTTGAAACTGCTACCTAAGCGATAAATTGTCTTCGCTTTGTAGAGATGAAGGAAATTGAATTCTAGTGAAGGTGGTACAATGTATGTGGCAGTGACAAAATTTTGTTTATATTTATTTGTAGGAAGTCCATAGTGAAGATGTCGGAGCATGTCTGGCATTTTTGAAATGGTTTCATGCCCTACATCTTTTAAAGAATTTAATAATTGTATTCAACTGGTTATTTTAATTTCTTTGACAGGGTGATAAATGTCGAGACAGTCATTTGGTAATATAATGTTTAAATAAGCTTGTGTCTAATAACTGCCAGTAGTTGTTAATCATGGATAACAGAGAAGAAAAGTTGTTAATTGAAGTATGTCTTCAGGCTGATTTATATGAGTGTTTAAAAATAAATGTGTGTGAAAGTTGCGACTTTATGTCATTTAACTAGGCCCACTTCATTTCTGGCTAATACGATTTGAGAATTTGATGTATATAGATATTTTGCGTTTTTTTGCTCATTGCAAGTTGAGAGGGCTCAAAAAAAAAGAAAAAAAAACAGATTTGCACATTGGTTGTGAGCTGGGCCCATAACCCAGAGGCCTATGAATCAAACATCATGCTCGGCTACCAGTTTCAGTCCCACCTATCACTTCTCACTTTAGATGGTTAATAATACAAGAAATCACTCAAAATTTTTTTTGTATTATCAGTCTTCTGATTGGTTTGATGCGACCTGCGACGAATTCTTCTCGTGTGCCAGCGTCTTTATCTCAGAGTAGCGCTTGCAAACTACGTTCTCATTTACTTGCTGCATCTGTTCCAATCTCTGTCTTCCTCTACAGATTTTGCCCTCTACAACTCCCTCTAGTACCATGGAAGTACAGATATCCTGTCATCCTGTCCCTTCTCCTTGTCAGTAGTGTCAAAATATTCGTCACTTGATCAGTCCACCTAACTTTCAATATTCGTCTGTAGCACAACATCTCAAATGTTTCGATTTTTTTCTGTTCCGGTTTTCCCACAGTCCATGTTTCACTACCACACAACGCAGTGCTCCAAACTTACATTGTCAGAAATTTCTTCCTGAAATTAAGGCCAACGTTTAATACAATTAGACTCAAAACTTAAGTGAGAGAAATAATGCGTTTGGCAGATCTAGATTACACAGAGGTTTCACCTTTCACAACACATTTATTTTCAGGTATACCGGTTTCATCAGCCTGGAGAGACTCTGGGTTATTTGTTTTTTTCTTTTTTTTTGTTCTGTTAACCACAATTAAAGTCAACCGCCAAGCAATTATCGGAGTCAAATACTTAGTTAAATACAGTTGTAGAAATCCTTATAAGCTACAGGCCCTGAAACCACTCCAGGAGCGCCAAAGTCTCCGCTGTGGCCTCCACAAAAGCAAACATGAGCGAGTTTTGGCCACTGCCATATACACATTCAATAACATTCAGTTTCCTTACTCTTTTCCAAAAAGGGAAGACACGTCACTATTTAGATGGCGATCTATAAATGAACTATTACAATACCATGCATGAACATTTAGTCCACCAAGAGTTTACTAGTTTACTCCACGTAATATGCCAGCTTACAAACTGCAATTCAAAGCACCTTTACTTAAAACTACCCCAGGGAGATTCCTCCTTTTTCTATAGTTTGTTAATAACCAATGCTCTCACATGCCACAAAACAGCTTACGACGTAGTTAAGGGCAAAAACATTCAGTAAAAATCGAAGGTACGATAATGGTCCAGTCAGAACATGGGACGCACTCAACAACAATCCAGATCTCACTCCTGTGCCTTAAGATATGCCCTGGACGGAGACGATAATCTCTGAATAACACCAGTGCACACCATGTGTCACCTATATCACTACCATTAGCAAGAATATAGTAGAGATACGTCAGTCTTCCAACAACAGCAGTTAGCAGGTGTTACGTGGAATAGAGTACAAGACAACGATCTCAGTTAAAGAGAGAAGCTTACAATTAAAGTTTTCTTCTGATTCCTCAAGGCACCATCCGCAACAGGCACTGTCCTCCACAATGTCTGACTCCAGTTCTGATTGCCATGAATCAACCGGTCAGTATTATATGACTGAAGATTTTTCCTTGCATATACTGTCCACTCTCGTTATCTCCTGTACGGACAATGGTTACTGCCGTAAGAAACTTCACTTTCCGATCTCAAAACCAAATTGCATAGTGGTCACAGCAAACCTTCCTCTTTTTACAAACGTGGAGCTTCGCTAGACTCACACACGCAGCAGCTGTCTTTGCACGCCATTCCTATATGTGTCTTTCTTTGACTTAGGTCTCTCAATGCTCTGTCAAATTTTTCACGGAGTATCACATCTCCCACTTCATCTTCATCTACGTCCTCTTCCATTTTCATAATACTACCCTCAAGTACATCACCCTTGTATACACCCTCCATATACTCCTTCCAGCTTCCTGGCCGGCCGAAGTGGCCGCGCGGTTCTGGCGCTGCAGTCTGGAACCGCGAGACCGCTACGGTCGCAGGTTCGAATCCTGCCTCAAGCATGGATGTGTGTGATGTCCTTAGGTTAGTTAGGTTTAACTAGTTCAAAGTTCTAGGGGACTAATGACCTCAGCAGTTGAGTCCCATAGTGCTCAGAGCCATTTCTTGAACCACCTTCCTGCTTTTCCTTCTGGTTTCCCATCTGATCTCTTGATATTCATACAAGTGGTTCTCTTTCCTACCAAGGTCTCTTTAATTTTCCTGTGGGCAGTATCTATCTTACCCCTAGTGATATATGCTTCTACATCCTTACATTTGTCCTCTAGCCATGCTTGCTTAGCCATTTTGCACTTGGTGTCGATATCATTTTTGAGACGTTTATGTTCCTTTTTACCTGCTTCATTTAGAGCATTTTTACATTTTTTTTCCTTTTCCTTTCATCACTTTAATTCAATATCTCTTCCGTTGCCCTCTATCTCTTCAGAACTCATATTGACGTATGTTACTTGTTACTAAAGTTCCCTTCATGCAGATGTTTATTTTTCTGAGCTTTTCTTTGTATAAATATTCTCCAATTGAAACATCCCCTTAGAAAAATTAATGAATTACTGTGCTGATAAACCTCTACGTTATTTGATTTTCAAACAGCTGAACAAAACTGAACCTACTCTGACATTACTGTCTTTACTTAATCTGATCAACACTAAACTGACACACAATATTTTTAGCACAACACAATCTGACTTTTAAAAATCCCTACCAAAGAATGGCCCTGACTAACAATGCCCTATACCTTTCATGAATCACTTATCTCACAAAAATCTTCATTACTCGAACTACTGCAATACAGCGAGCGCCACTACTGCCAGCTAAATAAAAGATTCTAACTACTGAAGGCACTGACTACTGATAAGCATAATCAGCAAATGAAAGATTTTGATAGAGAACAAACATTGCATTTACCTTAATAATGTTCAAAAGTCGTTATATATATATATATATATATCAGTTCATGCTATCCAGTATTACAAATTTACTCTTTCTGGCGGACACACGTCCACATCGTCCGCTCTTTAAATTCTGCCTGTCCACATCCACCACTGCTGGCGGCTCACCTCGAACTGCACAACGCTATGCGCTGTTCACATCCAACTGCCCAACACTACAATAGCGATTATTCCAACAATGCTAACCAGCCACAGACTGCACACAGCACAGTCAGTGATTTTCATACAGAGCGCTATGTGGCGTTACTAACATAAAAACCTACAGAGTCTACTTACACAATATTCTGTACTTTATGTAAAGCCTAATAGATGGCTCCTCATTGTACGAGGACTATTTGGGAAGTAAGGTCTGATGGGGTGCTCGATGGAAACTACTGTGAAATTCCGATGAAGCTTTACACAGATGTGTTGGGCAGTGTCTCTAGTGTGCCCATCGATCGCGTCACGTCGCTCTTTTCAGTTCTGAGTGCCCAGCGAGCACGTGAAGTGTCTCCCGCCAAGTATGAGGGCCTGGTGCGGGATTTCGCCTGATGTCATGCAGCCCACATAACATAACTGCCATACGTTTCCTTCTGCACGACAATTATCAGCCGCATTCTGAAGGGGAAATAAAGATGCTCCTGCAGTGTAACTGACTCTCCATGATTTTCATCTCTGCCCCCAGTAACCGCTTGTTATGAAGACAACGTTCTGCCACAAACAGCGAACTGTAGACCAGCAAAGAGAATTGGCAGGAAGCTCAAGCAGCTTCCTTCCATGACGAGGGTATTTAAAAGTTGGTACAACGCTACGACTAATGTCTAAATCGGAGTGTCGACTTTATAGAGAAGAGGCTGGAAGGTGTAGCTAATTGTTGCAAATAAAACATATTTGAATTTCACAGTGGTTTCCATTTTGCGACAGATGGGACCTTACTTTCCGAATAGGCTTTGTGCTTCATTTAATTGACTACTTTGTGCTTTCATAAATTCATTAAGCTTTGAATTTTGTTTTTATAATTAACTGTTGTTTAAGTCAATTATTTCTATTATAATATGTCAAACGGACATATGTTAATGTCGGCGCGCGCTAGTGGGAGCGCAACTTGTGTCCTCTTTTCGTAGCATCAATGTAGGCCACTGGGCCATTCAGTCTGAGAATGTTCAAAGGCTGGAACATTTCTAATTTTTGACTTGAGTTTGACTACTCGAGACTTCAACTATTGCTTTCTCGCAGTGTAACTTTACGTAAGTAGCCTTTCTACTTTATGATATTTTTCATGTTTGTTAATGTTGCAGTCTAACTTATTCTTCTATTTATTATTTTAAAGAGTTTTTAAAATTTCTTTCCGATGAAGACGTCCATAGAGGTGTCGGGACCTAGGTCAATGTGTTAAAAATTGTTTGCAACCGATTTGCTCTATAATTTTTCCGTTGAAACTCATATACGGTTGCTGAAGGATAGCCACGTTCAGGACTGTAAGCTATTGATACAACAGCTTTCTACAATTGTAGACTTAGATACATTGCGCAAGCTTGTGGTATGAGCAATCGGAACCTTGTTGCCTTTATCATATTCTTTCAGTTCCTTGTCGTGAGGCTCTATTTCGTGATTTCTTGTTATGTTTCCAAAAGGTGCTGCGGCGCGGTAGCTTTATGAAGTTGTAGACACTGAATTATGTGACATGTTTTTTATTTGTTCTTGAGAACTCTTTGTACTGTTCACCTCCTTTCTCTGCTCAATGAACACTCTTATCGTATGTCTCAACATCCGACTCCCTTCACTGCCGGAAGACTCTCTTGACTCCCGAAACTGCCCCTTCATCTACTGATTTGTAAGTTGGCTTTCAGCAGCTATTGCATCTGTTGTGGCTTCCAGTATAGTGAAACCTTTTATTCCTAATCTATGTATGTCCGTCGTAATACATGGCTACTAGAAGGTCAGCTGTTCAGAATGAAATGAAAATTAAAACATCTGCAGCCGTCTCTTCTGGATTTAATTTATTTACGCAACCAGTTTCGATGTTCCCTTGCATCGTCCTCACTACCCTGATCAACGTAAATTGGGAGGAATTCAATCTCGTGTGCAGTCCCTAAAGAAATGTTCCACACTGGACGTACACATAAGTAAATTTCCCCAAAAATAAAAATGTAACTGTGCTATTAACAAATTTTAGTCATCGGTTGAGAAACGAAAGGATACTGTCGCGTTAACCAGATATCTACAGACAACCGGACACTCGTAATATTGGCTTATGTTATTACTGCACAAGAGATAGATTCTCCCCAATTTACATTGATGAAGGGGGCTGAAGATGTTGTAATGGATCACCGAAACTAGTTGGGTAAACATATTAAGTGCAAAAGACAGGGGACCAAGAATTTTAATTTATCAGGTATTTCGTTAAGAATCGAGTAATGGTCAAGGAAGAATAATTTCCTCCATTAGGGACCGAATTTCATTGCCTGCAAGATGCATTGCAAAGTTAACTGAAAACTACGGAATCTCCAACACTTTCGGTTCTTACGGAAAAGAGCAAAGATATCAAGCACAAAAGTTCACCAGTTGGAGTAGAACTGACTTTGATACAATTTTATCGGCATGCCACAGCGTGTAAAAAATAATTAACTATCATAGATATTGCTGACGATACCTAATGCATTTGGCTCAGAACACACATGGTGATCGCTCAGAAAATAAGAAAGTACATCCCCATCACTGCTGTTATTGTGGTCTTCAGTCCTGAGACTGGTTTGATGCAGCTCTCCATGCTACTCTATCCTGTGCAAGCTTCTTCATCTTCCAGCACTTACTGCAACCTACATCCTTCTGAATATACTTAGTATATTCATCTCTTGGTCTCCCTCTACGATTTTTACCCTCCACGCTGCGCTTCAATGATAAATTTGTGATCCATTGATGCCTCAGAACATGTCCTACCAACCGGTCCCTTCTTCTTGTCAGGTTGTGCCACAAACTCCTCTTCTCCCCAATTCTATTCAATACCTCCTCATTATTTATGTGCTCTACCCATCTAATCTTCAGCATTCTTCTGTAGCACCACATTTCGAAAGCTTCTATTCTCCTCTTGTCCAAACCATTTATCGTCCTTGTTTCACTTCCATACATGGCTACACTCCATATAAATACTTTCAGATACGACTTCCTGCCACTTAAATCTATACTCGAAGTTAACAATTGTCTCTTCTTCAGAAACGCTTTCCTTGCCATTGCTAGTCTACATTTTATATACCCTCTACTTCGACAATCATCAGTTATTTTGCTCCCCAAACAGCAAAACTCCTTTACTACTTTAAGTGTCTCATTTTCTAATCTAATTCCCTCAGCATAACTCGACTTAATTCGAGCCGGCCGCGGTGGTCTCGCGGTTCTAGGCGCGCAGTCCGGAACCGCGCGACTGCTACGGTCGCAGGTTCGAATCCTGCCTCGGGCTTGGATGTGTGTGATGTCCTTAGGTTAGTTAGGTTTAACTAGTTCTAAGTTCTAGGGGACTAATGACCTCAGCAGTTGAGTCCCATAGTGCTCAGAGCCATTGACTTAATTCGACTACATTCCATTATCCTCGTTTTGATTTTGTCGATGTTCATCTTATATCCTCCTTTCAAGACACTGTCCATTCCGTTCAACTGCTCTTCCAAGTCCTTTGCTGTCTCTGACAGAATTACAACGTCATAGGTGAACCTCAATGTTTTATTTCTTCTCCATAGATTTTAATACCTACTCCGAATTTTCTTTTGTTTCCTTTACTGCTTGCTCAATATACAGAGTGAATAACATCGGGAAGAGGCTACAACCCTGTCTCACTCCCTTTCCAACCGCTGCTTCCCTTTCATGCCACTCGACTCTTATAACTGCCATTTGGTTTCTGTACAAATTGTAAATAGCCTTTCGCTCCCTGTATTTTAAGCCTACCACCTTTAGAATTTGAAAGAGAGTATTCCAGTCAATACTGTCAAAAGCTTTCTCTAAGTCTATAAATGCTAGAAACGTAAGTTTGCCTTTCCTTAATCTATTTACTAAGACAAGTCGTAGGGTCAGTATTGCCTCACGTGTTCCAACATTTCTACGGAATCCAAACTGATCTTCCCCGAGGTCGGCTTCTACCAGTTTTTCCATTCGTCTGTAAAGGATTCGCGTTAGTATTTTGTAGCTGTGACTTATTAAACTGATAGTTCGGTAATTTTCACATCTGTCAACACCTGCTTTCTTTGGGACGGAATTATTATATTCTTCTTGAAGTCTGAGGGTATTTTGCCTGTCGATACATCTCGCTCACCAGATGGTAGAGCTTTTTCCGGACTGGCTCCCCCAAAGGAGTCAGTAGTTCCAATGGAATGTTGTCTACTACCAGGGTCTCGTTTCGACTCAGGTTTTTCAGTGCTCTGTCAAACTCTTCACGCTGTATCGTATCTCCCATTTCATCTTCATCTACATCCTCTTCCATTTCCATAATATTGTCCTCAAGTACATCGTCCTTGTATAGACTGTCTATATACTCCTTCCACCTTTCTCCTTTCGCTTCTTTGCTTAGAACTGGGTTTCCATCTGAGCTCTTGATATTCATACCAGTGGTTCTCTTTTGTCCAAAGATCTCTTTGATTGTCCTGTAGGCAGTATCTATATTACCCCTAGTGAGATAAGCCTCTACATCCTTACATTTGTCCTCTAGCCATTCCTGCTTTGCCATTTTGCACTTCCTGACGATCTCATTTTTGAGACATTTGTATTCCTTTTTGCCTGCTTCACTTATTGCATTTCTGTATTTACTCCTTTCTTCAATTAAATTCAGTATCTCTTCTGTTACCCAAAGATGTCTACTAGCCCTCGACTTTTTACCTACTTGATCCTCTGCTGCCTTCACTATTTCATTCCCAAATGCTATCCATTCTTCTTCTACTGCATTTCTTTCCCCCCATTCATGTCAATTGTTCCCTTATGCTCTCCCTGAAACTCTATACAACCTCTGGTTTAGTCAGTTTATCCAGGTCCCATCTCCTTAAATTCCCAGCTTTTTGCAGTTTCTTCAGTTTTAATCTACAGTTCATATCCAATAGATTGTGATCAGAGTCCACATCTGCCCCTGGAAATGTCTTACAATTTAAAACCTGATTCCTAAATCTCTGTCTTACCATTATATAATCTATGTGATACCTACCTCACAGTATGCTCAAATCACAAAAATACATAAATAACATGAATGGAGATAAAGGAATCTTGAAACGTTTCTCTAACGTAAGAAAACTGAAACAGAACTGATTAAGAACTACTACAAACTATACTATCACATACAAATACTAAACTGTCAACCGATAAAAGTTTACCGATGGCAGAATATCTGTGCTCTTACTAATTCACCAGAAGAGTGACAAACATGGCACATCGCCAAAACGGTTCTTCGTTAGTACGTTTGACCAGCCATACACTAATAAGTCTCTGTTGATCTATTATGGAATGGGATAGCGACTGGTCAAATATTCAACAAAGAAATTCGCCATAACAGCCGTGTAATTGAGAAGTTATTTTATTTTTGCTAGTAGTCAAGTCTTCTAAGGAAGCACTTGAGAATTCAGCACATCCAAAAATATATGGCTCCAGTATGCCAACACCGATTATTTTTGGAGTTGCATGTGGGGCCTGAAGATGGCATAATGAATTGCCGAAACTGGTAGCGAAAATAAAATAAGTTTTTAATTGCACGCATTTTTAGGGAATTTCTTTGTTAAACACACTAATAACGTCCGGACGCAGCGTTTATATTTGGACCTCCCCATTGCTTCCGTTCTCCCCTATACTTCCCCATAAGGTTAAGTTGGCAAGGGCTACCCGTTACGTTTGGTAACTGTGTTTGCCCGTGGGAATTCACTAACGGAAAAATATCGCAACACCAAAAAGTAGCTGAAGTAGAGTAAATTTCGGGAATATATTTCGCTATGCACCATATTTAAGTTATTAACATAGCAAGCCAGAGATTAATGCAATCACGGGATAAGCCATTGCAAATGTGAAAAAAATGGTTCAAATGGCTCTGAGCACTATAAATCCTTAAAAGAACAAGATCAACCGGCGCATAACCGTATTTGCGGACCACTGCCGGCGCTGGAAGCTGCCGTGGGTATATCAAGTGCACCAGCGTCCGATGGAGGCGGCCATGCAGAAGTTCCACCGGTGACGGTCGTCTCGTGGGTGGCAGCGACAGGAGGAGAGAAAGAGTTGCAGCGCCTATTCCCGTGTGTGGGTGGTGCGAAGATTGGCCATCTGTTGCTCAAAAGTGCGTACGTAGCGTACTGCTTCTCCATTGGACTTGGGGTGAAACGAAGCACTTGTTAGATGATGAATGCCGTTTGTTTCTCAAAAGTGTTCTAAATCACGTGAAGTGGACTGTGGTCCGTTGTCTGACACAAATACTTCCGGCAAACCTTCTATACAAAATTTACAGGACAACACTTGAATCGTACTATGTGATGTGGTAGAAGCCCTAGGCACCGCAAATGTGAACTAGGCAAAAGAGTCTACCACTATGAGCCAACGAGTGTTCCAAAATGGTTCTGCAAAGTCTTTGTGCAGTTGTTGCCGTGGGAATTGAGCCTTAAAGTCCCATAAGATTTCACACACATTTGAGCATTTTTTCTAAACTGAAGGAAACACTCCACGGCATTAGCTTCAGAACTGCTATAAATTCGTCGGGCAATGGACCGCACCGCTCGAACTGTCAACACAAGTGGCACTGCTCAGAGTATCCTACTACTTCCACATCTCTGGCAACGGGTTATACACCATTCTGATGACTATTTTGAAGGTCAGTAAGACTTTGAAACACGTATCTATTTTCTACGAGCTGTAAATAAATAGTTGATACTATTAAAGTTCCAAACCTCCTATTTAACTTGTAAGACGCAAAGGAATTAATGTCGTTAGTTACTGGTGCGAACTGATTTAAATCAATGGGAAAAGTTGAAATTTTAAATCGGACTGGTAGTCGAAACCAGGTCTCGAGTGCGTAGTAGGAAGGTGCTGACCACTGCGCTATCCGGTCGCAGTGGTCATCGCCTCTGCGCGGACTTAGTACGCCTAATGTTAGACCGAAATTATTAACTTATCCACGCACTACAGATGTAAGGCCCATTGCCCATTATCCTCGTTGCTCGCGGCATTTAGCCGATTCGCATAAGAGTTCGAGTGTGGTGTGCATCTGGACTGAAGTGATAAATTGGTCCTCATCACATTAATTATATATGTAGTGTGTGTTGTTTCGGATGCGCACCTTCGTTGACCACATTAAAATGTACGTCTCAGAAACTTCAATTCTGCCTCACCACTACTCTAGTGCTAGAGGACTAGGCAATCCTTTCACCAACCGTTAGTTAGGATTTGCCTACTTTCAGGCGCTAGAGCAGCGGCGAGGCTGAATCGAAGTTGCTGGCAGGTACATTTGTAGCGTGGTCAACGAAGGTGCATGTATTTCACCGATAGTGTTGCCGGACTGGTGGGTATTTGAAGGACACTTTGTCGTTTTTATCGATGCACAAGTTAATGTAAAATTTCTCCGTGATCGCATCACAGGAGGGTGGAGATAAGATGACTGCATCAGATCACCTTCAAATTTCGTCGAATCGTTTTCAACGGTCCCTAGTGGTTTCACCTTCGACACCAGACCAAAAATTGTCGTCGCTCTACACTCCAAAGGGGTCAGATCACTTTGCAGGCCCACGATGTCCGTAGCTGTGTCAGACGCTCTGAAGACCGTCGTCCAGTAGCTCATCGAACTGCTGTCTTTTCCGACGGCGAAATACATGGGAATCAACGCCCCAATTACAGTGGTTTCGTTAACGACCTTTATAACACTCCCAGAGGTATTTTCGTGCCGATTATGAGCAGCGTTGTGCCTAAATGTTTTCTTCGGCTACCCATAAGAAAACAGCGTGATTTTAACACTGGGTGTCGCAGTTCTGACTTCCATCACAGATGCGTCAAAAGAAGGGGTGAAATGAGGGTAACAGGGGGTGTGTGACGACCTTCCCATCGTGTGACATGTCCATGGTGGCAATGATCGGAACTGTGAAATTTGGCGTCAATGTGACATCCTTAACCCATCTTGCAGCTCTCATAAACTTCCGAACTACGGCCATTTCTTCGCGTATGCTGCTGACATCTTGCTGTTTGGAGTATTGTCGTGCCCGAGAACGAAATCGCAGTATGCCACACTTCTGCACCATTACAGAGGAACGTTGTACGTACCTTTGAGCCAAATTTCACACTTATGCGTAACAATAGGAGATATAGTTACAGGGTTTCGAAAAAGTGATCCTTTAATCCAGTTGCGCAGAGTGTTTGGCCTCTAATGCCGACCGTTAGCGTTTCGAAGACTACATTAATGTCCCTTATCACAAAGTGCAATAACAGTGACACTGTTATACCAAATGTTGTGACTTGGCAAGACAGCCAAGTCACTATGAGGTGAAGCCGAAAGGCACGCGTTTAAGCTCACGCAGGCTGGCGTGAGATCTGGAACAGGTAAAGGAAGTTATAGTAGCAAAGAACGTACGTAGCTGCGGGAATACTTAACATTAATCCATAATTGGTGAACATCGGTCTGACGGTACATGCATCACAAGATAAATAGCAATTGATAATGGCGCCTTGCTAGGTCGTAGCAAATGACGTAGCTGAAGGCTATGATAACTATCGTCTCGGCAAATGAGAGCGTAATTTGTCAGTGAACCATTGCTAGCAAAGTCGGCTGTACAACTGGGGCGAGTCCTAGGAAGTCTCTCTAGACCTGCCGTGTGGCGGCGCTCGGTCTGCAATCACTGACAGTGGCGACACGCGGGTCCGACGTATAGTAACGGACCGCGGCCGATTTAAAGGCTACCACCTAGCAAGTGTGGTGTCTGGCGGTGACACCACACCAAATCCTGAAGGTTACGACACCGACTCATTCAGGTGCAGCCACTATTTGCTCTGTAGGAAGGTAACACAATACCCGCCCGATTAGCAGCGCATGTTAAAACGCCTCTCTGAGATCGAATCGCCGGGTGGACTATTGTGGAAACTCGGTATGCTGGCCAGCCATGATGTGGTTTTTCAGGAGGTTTTATACATACCTGCAGGTGAGTACCGAACCTGTACCCAAGTCTCACTCCAGTTACACGATTAGGAAGTATTTAGAAAACTTTCAATGGCTTTTAAATAGATAACAACACACACAAAAAGTGGTTCAAATGACTCTAAGCACTATGGGACTCAACATCTGTGGTCATCAGTCCCCTAGAACTTAGAACTACTTAAACCTAACTAACCTAAGGACATCACACACATCCATGCCCGAGGCAGGATTCGAACCTGCGACCGAAGCGGTCACGCGGTTCCAGACTGACGCAACACACACAGACAGTTGGGGTATACACATTCCGTCTCAGGAAGTAGCGGGGCGGTGATAGGAAGGACATACGGTCATCCCTTAAAATCAACCATGCCAAATCCTTTAACAGCCATGCCGACAAAGGGACGAGAAAATAATGGTGTACATTTATGCTGTATAGTTTCGTTTTCTGACTTTTGTTTTGACAAACAGTGAAAAATGTGACAATTCGTGATACGGTTTTAATTTATCGCAGATAAAAACATATTTCTTTGTTCCACAGAAGCTGAAATGCAAAAACCCGCCACATACGCTCCACTGCAGAATGATGAAAAATATAGATACGAGTCGCTCCAGCGTCCCGTACCGAAATGCAGCGTAGATAGCCGACAGTTATTAATAACCAGCAGAAAATGTTGGTATCGAGAAATAACTTTAACAGAAATAACTGATGGCAGTCAGAGATCCTTTCTTACGAGCCAGGCATCAGGCATTGTTTCCTGTTGAAATGGTCAACTAGTGCGCCCTTAAACTGTAAAATATCTCGAAAAATTGTCAAACACAGCGCGGAGGCCACATCGATGTACAAAATAACACAGGTATTTGTGTAAATTGTTGACGCATTCCATACATAAAACGAAAATTGGTTATATCTAGTGGAAGAGCTTTTAAAAATTACACAGAAACGGAAAAACAAAACAGATTCCACTCAGTATTACTGAGATCGTGAAAGACGACAAGGTTCTCTCAGTCTTAGCCAATTATTAAGTACAGTGCTGTAAGTAACTCAATCCTCGCAGTATGCGTGTAAGGTCATCCTGTGTAGCAGACCTCCTAGCTCCAACAGACATCTGCTACTCCGTAAAGAGATATTGGAAATAACTGCCACAGCAGTCTTCAAGTCCATGATTTTTATCATTTTCTTCCTTTGTAATGCAGTCCTTCAACCGGCTGGTTTCATGCGATCCGCGATGACTTCACCTTCTGCGTCATTCTCTCTTCATCTCAAAGTAGCACTCATTCATGGTATCACAATTTTTTGTGATAAATATTTCAGTCACTGTCCTCCTCTATAGTTTTTGACATCAGTTTCTCCCTCAAGTATCCCTTTCGTCGTAGCACGTCTCCTCTCATCACGTTCTCTCTTTTAGGCAGTGTATCCAATAAATTCCTATCCTTGCTGATTCTGCGGACGAATGCATTTCTTATCCATCCACACACACCGAAGAGCCCAAGAAACTGGTACACTTGCCTAATATCGTGCAAGGCCCCCCGCAAGCCCGCAGAAGTGCCGCAACACGCCGTGGACGGACTCGACAAATGTCTGAAGTAGTGCTGGAGGAATTGTCACCATGAATCCATCCCATATATGCTCAATAATGTTCAACTCTGTGGAGCGTGGTGGCCAGCGGAAGTATTTAAACTCAGAAGGATGTTCCTGGAGCCACTCTGTAGTGGAGCCCAGAAATGAAATTATCTTCCTCACTGTCCTGTCTTATATGAAGATTATACAGACAAGCCATCGAAGTGGAAGGTGAATGTCAAGGGTATGTAGCGGATCTACTCAGTGACATACGCGGAAATATATGCACTCTCACAGGGTTGCCTAATATTTGCTGTGATGCTGCCAATTCTTAGCTGTGCTATAATCCATTTATCATAATAATAAACCTGATGTAAACAAACGCAAACACGATGATTGGTCAGAAGCTGTAGAACACGTACACTGGTGTTGTTACGCTTTTAGAAGTAGGTCCTACTTATGTAAGAGGTATCTTATTACTAAGTTACGCTAAATGAAACTTTAAGGTATTCAAATGTATTAACAGCTATCAACATATTTCTTAATCACACTTTAGCTACGTGGTTTTCATTTAAAAATCGTGTGCAGTCACAGCATCTGCAGCGATGTGTTCTGATTTTCTCGCTGTGAACGCGCATTATAAAAATGGTTGGGGCTGCTTTCTGTTCTGTAGTGAAACACGCGCGTGGAACACGGTTAAAAGGTGCCGAGAAATAGACTGTCCTTAATGTTTTTCATAAACTTACGGAGGTAATCGGCTTTGAAGTTTTCCCAGTGTTGTATATACTGCAGTTAATAAACAAACCCACATCGAGCGTATACCACAGTTGGTAGCGTAATGGACTGAAAGCTATAAGTGGTTATTCGCGCATGGATTCTAATTACCCACGATTGACGTTCTATTTCTAGTTCAGTTTGAAATACATACACCTCGTAATTATCATCATTTTTATGAATAATACACGTCTTCTTGCTTCTAATTACACATTGGACGCGAAATTCCTGTTCACATTTCAAATACATATTCTTAATTATCGATGTTTTATGAAAGACTGCTCTTAAAAGTTGTTTAAATTAAGAAAACATCACAGTTTAATTTTTAAGGCAAAAACGGAAAACCAAAACTTCTTTATCTGGACTATGTCCATCGTTTTATACTACAGAGGTAGATAAGTATCGTAGAAACATGAAAAACAATAATTTTCGCAGCATCGAGCACATAGTACAAATGCTGCATTTGTACATTTGCTACTGTGCCATTACAATATGAACCCAACAGAACTGATCTGTGGCCAAGTTGCGGGGTTCGGCCCGATAAATAACAAGACTGTTAAGCTGCCAGAAGTACTGGAACTAACGCACGCTGCTTTTTCACACGTCACTGTGGAACGCTGGCGGGTTATAGAACGGCTCGTCATAAAAGAGGAAGAAAAAGTGGTGACCCTGGTTGGCTTCGTGGATTCTGTCGTTTATGGGCTCGTTATCAACGTGGCAGGCGACACTTCCAGAACTGAAATGTATTTCTCGGATTCGGATAGGGAAGGAGCTGAGAGATAACCAGAAGACTGACTGTAATATCTTCAGTGGCTTCTATATTTAACTATACGGTGAAATCGTTCAATACCCTCTTATGTTACACATAGCTTATGCAGAAAAATTACCTTGTGCTTAAGTCAGGAGTTTTCATTATTCTTGTTTTTAATTACAATAGCACGTTAGCTAAAAACGATAACATGTTCCGGTTTGCGTCTAGTCGTATAAGTAGCGCATTTTGGGAGATGTGTAGTGTATTATTTCATTCTCCTTAAAACTTAAATGACATTCGAAGCTATAGTGCTCCTCTGCTCGTCTCCTTACGTGTGAACTGCAGCTGGCCACGTCACTGCAGGTTAGCTGTACCAGCTGACCGGCCAGTACTCTCCACGTTAAATGCGCCGGTAAAGCTGTTGTCCCGTATTATCGCTGAGTCGATTTGCGCTTAACGTACAGCACTTGACAGTGCTCGAGGCAGCTTGGCTGGAGGCCCACGTGAAACGGAAATCCAATGAAGTTCCAGCAAACGCGGAAGAAAACATAGTGCAGTGTTTACATCAGGTTTATTCTTATGACGAACGGATTATAGAAGCAGCTAAGCCGCGAAACGCTCACAGGGGATTTGTATTTACGTTTGTATTTACGTTGTGTTATCTCCTACGTTTCTAACATCAACTTTTAGGCTATATATATTGAAGTCAATAAATTATATTTAACCAGAAATCCTCATTTTCTAACCTTCCGGTGTGAAAGGCGGCTTAAGATCGGTGTTACTTAGTAACAACGTAGGTATACCAAAGATAGCGACATTCGTTTCGCTCATGCAGGATGCGGTATGCGAAGTATTGAGGTGTATAATTTTCCACCATGAATGCAATTTTCTCAAAATACCAAGGAATAAAACACACGTTGATAATTTGCAATGAAAGCTTATTCGAATGGAATAAAAAGACATTGGAAATCAACCTCGTCTCACACCTCACGAAACAGTAAGAAACCAAACACTTTATAC